>NW_026592139.1:0-11325 GCF_907164565.1 Psammomys obesus | reverse complement strand
CACACGTGTCTGTGAGGGCATTTCCAGAGGACGTAAGTGGGGGGGGGAGATCTAACTCAACTATGGCTGGCACCATGTCATGGCCTGGAAGGGCTGGAAGCACAGGTAGAATAAAGGGGGGCAAGGAACAAGGGAACGAAGACCAGTCCCTCCTCCACCACTTCATGCCTGCTTCCTGCTTCCTGCTTTCTCCTGGTGTGAGATGCTGACTCTGTCTTTCCAAATACAGCAGAATGGCCCTTCCGGAGCTATGAGCCAGACTCAATCCTTCCTTCCACAAGGTGTTTCAGGCATTTTGATCACAGTGATAATAAAAATATTCAATACAATTAAAAACTAAACAAACAAATCTCATGAATGAGCTTAATACATGGATGTGCATCAAGACATGGCCTTGGTGCCACATAATAGAGATAGATTGTGGCTTCCATTGAGGGACTCCAAGGGCTTCCTTGCTTGTATTCCCAGTGCTCTGGTAGCATGTCAGAATTTATGTTTAAGGCTGACTACCATTCCATTGTATGCATATACCACATTTTATTAATGTGTTCTTCCATCTGGGGGCCCTGGGCTTGCTTCCCTCTCTTGGCTGTTATGCACAGTGATACTGTTAACAAGACTTGGATTCCTACAACAGCTTGCACCTATTTTTGTCTATCCACACTGAGTGTTTTGATAGTTAAATTAAGCTGAGCATTAGAAAAAGATTTCAAAGCTTAGTGTCAACTCCCAAGAATCTTCCTCAAGTATGCACCAGCTTGATCCAGATAAAAGTCATCTGGCTGCAGAAAATGTTCTCAACTGAAGCAAAACGCTATGAGGCAGGGTAAGACGGGAGCTCCCACCCTTCTCCACAGACACAAGGAGAGAGGGTTGGAGCTTGTCTAGGTTGGTCATCCCTGTCATCCCTGGGCTCTTCTGAGATAGCCCAGCCCAGTCCAGCTGCTCGATTCTAGAAGGCCGGTCCACGCTAGAGAGATCCTGGCATTGTCTAACGACGATGGGAGTTCCTCAGCACTCCGCTGACTGAGCAGCAGGGCCTTGCTTCACTGTCCTGATTAGTTGGTGCCATAAGGGACTAGAAGACATCACGGTATGGGAAGGCATTTTGTCTCCAGCATCTGAGTGTGTTCCACACAGAGATGACCTCATCCTGTGCACAAAGAACCAGTGACAGTGCAGTAGGGGAGGGGTTACTTCACACTTGGGATCCTCCAGGCCTTGACATCCCATGACTGACACCAGCATTTAAAAGGTAGACCTGTGTTGTTATGATTATTTCTACAAAAGTAAGTCTCTATAGCATGGGTTTGTAAGCAAACAAACATCTCTTCAGTAGCAATAGCGAACCAACAATAAAAACAGTCTTCTGTACAACTGTCACCACCCTTCAGCTCCCAACCTTTCATCTTGCAAAACTGAAAATACCACGCCATTTTATGAAGACAGATATGAACGTCTGAGAATTCAGAACCTGTGGGTCCAGATACCCATATTGTTTAAGGGGTGGGCACAAGAAACTCAAGTAGGGGAGCAGGAAGTGAGGCAAGAAGGAGAAGCAGCCAAGTCGAGGCTCAGTCAATCTTAGAAACTCTGGGCGGGTGTCAGCCACTGAGGGAGCTGGGGTGCTCATGCATCAGCCCCTGACTGGCCCCTGCGGGAGCCACCCTGCAGTGCTGACTCGCCAGCATTTGGGTGGGTCTGTGCAGACTGATTTCAGGTGCTTGCTGTAGAAAACTAGCACAGCCTACAGGAACAGTGGCTTGTGGGCCTGTGCAGGCACCAGGAGTACCTGCTATGAAAGTCCTGTGTGAAACAGTCAGCCTCCAGGGATCTTGGCAGCGTCCGTGTGAGGAACGAGGCCCTTGAGTTGCAGTAAGTTTCATATCTCAGTGATTCATCCCCCGGGGTTGCTGATCATCTTCATGAAAGTGAGAATAACCATGCTGCTTATTTGCTTACCGTGCAGATTCCCTGCTCAGTCTTCCCGCTACACCCCTTCCTAAGCTGAGGATATGTGCTCGGAAGACATGATCATTCTGGGCTTACAGAAAACATCTGCATGTTGCAAAATTCTCATCGTGGTGTTGCAAGTTGCAGACTCATAGTCCTTCCCTGACTCTAGTTCTTTCCCTTGGAACATTTGATCTGTTCTTTGGATTACTATTATTATTAAAAACCCAAACTACAAATACTGTGGTTAGTGTCCCCAGGGGCCGTGCTCTAAGATCACATTCCACTCAGTGATTCTGATAGGCAGCCCTCTTGGGAGATGATCATCAACAGAGAGCCTTTGGCCAGCGGGTCTGCTGGACCAGGACGGTCTGTTCCTTCCCTGAATGCACACTGCTCCTCTACAAGGTTCTGTGGAGTCCATGATAGTTTTGTATAATCATGTTGAACATGTTGGCATCAGGGGTGCTCCCAGTGTCATCGAAGCAGTGACCTCTTAAGGAAGTCACCCAAAATCACATCCCATGTTACTCTGGCTGAGTTAAAAAAAAAAAAAAATCTGTGGAAACGATACTTTCTTTGCTCATAGACATTGGTGCTTGGGAGGTTGAAATTATAGGGATTTGGCATGGGCTGGGTAGAACCAACGAGGCATGGGAAAAATTAGAGAGTTCGCTCATACTTTTTAACTAGGGAAAAATATCTTTTACGTAACTAATGCTTGGAATAAATGTGACTCCATATTAAAGTCAACCTGGTATGTAATTGAGATTGAAGAGAAAGGAAGAAGAAAGGATGGACGGAAAAAAGAAATGAGGAATGGAAGCAAAAAGGAAGGAAGAAAAAACAAGAAAGAGAGAAAGAAGGAAGAAAGGAAGGGAAAAAATAAAGACAGAGCTTACAGTTGGGTGTGAGGTGCAAACTTGTGTTGTCTCAGCACGCTGGCAGCTGGGTTTTAAGTATCCCCAATTCCAGGGCAGCGTGGACTGCACAGCAAGTCTGAATGAGCCTGGGCTGTATAGTGAGAGCACTGGGAGAGATCGGCGAGTACTGCAGTGCTGAGCAACTAACTCCCTGGCTCCAGGAGGAGGAAGCTGACTGACTAGCTCCGCCTCGGCCATTGACAGAGCAGCCTAGACTGTGTATCAGGGTCTGCAGCAGCTCAGGGACCTGCTGTGTCCACTTGTTTTATAACAGAATTGAGCCCCAGCCACAGAAGTACTAACTAGCAGAACCCAGGGCCCTGACAACAAGACAAGTAGTTAATCCCTCTGCTCACTGTGTCCCCCCACACACACACTGGGAATGAGGATATCTGTTTTTCCTTTGAGAGAGAAAAATAAAAAGTGAATCGATTTAGAAAATTTTGCAAAAGTATAAGAAGGGAAAAGGCCACCGCTTGTATGGTGCTATGCGGACAGTTGCTCCAGTGGCAATGAGCCCCGAGAACAGCAGAGAGTGGGTGTCCAGGTTTTTGCTTTGCCTATTTATAATTCCATTTTTATTATGTCATCCCTACATAAACATGTACATGCATGTTATACACGTGGCTCAGAGGATACATACTGTTTTGCAGCATCTCAATCTCAGTAACACACAGCAGCTCCACCATTTGTTCACCCAGGTCCATGCTTGCTAGACAGTTAGTCCTTTTTCCGTCGTTCAGTGTTACAAATGGTGCTGCTGAAAACATTCTTTCACATGTCTGTTTCTTTGGTCAATTCTCCAAGTTGGAAACATCAAATCCGATAGGTTTCCTATTTAAAACGATGACCTATGTATTCAGATTGATTTCCAGGAAGGGTGAGTCAGTCATTCCTTTTCCTCTGGTGCTTGGAGAAAGCCCACCAAAGACAGCTGCTTAGTGGGAAATTAAAAAGATAAAGGGAAGTGAATGTGACAGCAAACTCGGGGAAGGCCCAGTGGGGCCGCTGGGGACACCATGTGTAAGTTGGAAGGGGTCATCAGGGGCCTACTCACCTGCTTAGCATATGAGGAGACTGAAGTCTCCAGAACTTAAGCAATGCCCCCCAAACCACCCTTCCCAAGACCAAGGCTGCCCAGCTGATAAGCCTTTCAGAACAGGTAAGTTCAGGGCTAATTTCGACCAAGTGAAAAAACGGTGGTGCTTTGGGTGGACTGGTCCCCAGAGTTCTGGTGTTGGAGATGTGATTCCCATTGCGACGGTGCTGATGTGCAGCCTTAAAGAAGGGCTGAGGTCAAGGCTCTGCCCTGGACAGTGTGTTCAGACTGCTATGCTGGAAGTAGATGGTTAGCAGGACCATAGGCTCTGGTGAAAGGATCAGTGTGACCACCTCTCTCTCTGACACACATCTGCACATCCTGGCTTTCCACCTCCATGGAACAGCTCAGCAAAGCCTCTGCTCAGTGCAGCTCCTTGACTTCCTACACTCCAGAACTGTAAGAAATAAATCTGTTTTTTATAAACTACCCAACCTGGCATATTCTGTTACGACCGCATAAAGCAGTATGCTACAGGATATCTTAATCCATTCATGAGAAAATCAACAGCTTTTAAAAAATACTCATTATATGTGTATAAATAAGTGTTTTGCCTGTGTGTATGTCTGTATAGCGTGTGTGTGCAGTGCCCATAGATGTTAGACGAGGGCCTTGGATCCCTTGGAACTGTAGTTATGGATGGTTGTGAGCCACCATGTGACTGCTAAACATAGGTCCTCTGCAAGAGCAGCAAGGGTTCTTAACTGCTGAGCCGTCTCCCCAACCCCGAATCATCGGCTTTTAAAAGGTGTTTCCAGGTGGCAAAAACTATTAAATGAAGAGTCTATGGAAGGCCAGTATTGGCATATACACTTGTAGTTCCAGCACTTTCGAGACTGGGCAGGAAGAGCTTGAATCAGAGGCCAGCTTGGGCTACACACTTAGACCTTGTTTCAAAAAGCAAACAAACAAACAAAACAAAAACAAGCACACGTAAGAGGCAAACATAGCGAATGCATGACTCTGCTTTTTCTCCCCTTTCTTCAACTTTGTCCCTTCCCACTTGGCCTCCACCCTGAACCGTTCCCTCCCCTCCCTGCTTCTTCCTCTTTTCCTCCCTCCCCTCCCTCTTTCCTTTCTTTCTTTTTCTCCCTTCATCTTTGAGAGGATGGATTCCAGGCTGGCCTCTGGTTTGTAATCCCTCTGCCTCCGCCTCCGGAGTGCTGGGATTACAAGCATGAAGCACTCTACTGCTCCTCAGAGCAGCTTCTTGAGCTTCAGCATTTTCTGTGAGGCAACTTAGATTTCTACCAGTCGTCCTGTAACAATCATTTGGCCTATAATCAGCACAGCTCCATACAGTTCAACCTAATACAAAACTGCTTAAAGTCATAAGAAAATAAATTTAAAAAACTAAAACTGTTAACGTTCTGTTTTCTGCTAAACAAATATTTGGTAGTTTATGGACTTTTCCCAAGTTAGCATCTGGGCTTATAGGCTAGGCATTCATCCAAATAAGAGTCAAACACATTGATATCCCAGATGGCACTGAGTTTGGCTTGTTCATGCCCAACGGTAACTTTGTCTGTTTCTTAATTTATTTTATGGATATGGCCGATTCATCTGCATGTATGTCTGAATATCGTGTTCATGGCCAGTGCCCACAGAGGCCAGAAGAGGGTATTAGATCCCCCAGAACTGGAGCTACATTCAGTTGTGAGCTGTCATGTGAGTGATGGGAATAAAACTCCCACCCTCTGGAGGACCAGCCAGTGCTCCTAACCACAGAGCTGTTTCTAGTCCTGTCCCATCCATCAATGGAAACTTTGAAGAAAATGTCCTCCCCCCCCCCACTCAGTTTTGCACTATTGTCTTCTTAGCTATATAAACAGGCCCTGTGGCCTGAACTGATATGTGGATGGAGAACCCTGACGTTAGCTGCTTTCTGGCAGGGCTCATGTGAGGCTGGAAAGCCAGTGGAGCCTTACTGGGTTTTCATTTTCATTTCCTAGTCTTTGTGTTTCCTCAAAGGCGCCTGTGCACTATGCAAATATCCGCTTGCTCAGACTTCTGGCTCAGCCACAACAGAGCCCCGGTTGCCACTGTAAGAAAGGCATTGGATTGGGAAACACGGTGGCCATCCCCTTAGGCAGGGCCAGTTTTGTAAACCCCAGGATTTTAGCCCCTCCAGCACATTTGGTGAGTCTATCACTTAATAAGGCAACCAAACCAACCACAGGCCTCTTTTTCCTGAGCTTCATGAAATCAGGGCATCTCAGGCCTGAGATTCCTGGATTTCAGAGTCACTTGCTCTAGATAGCTTGCAGTCCCTAGTTGTCTGAGACATAAGTGTGCATCTTAAAATTGGAAATATCTTAAACTTAGTGGAACATATGATCATTTATTATTCTTCCCCATTTTAAGCCAGAACCTTGTGCCTTTTTATTCTTCTTTAGGATGGATCTCACTACAGACACAGCCCAGGATGGCCTGGAATGTACTATGTGGCCCACTCTAGTCTTAAAGTCAAGATCTGGAGGCCTGCTCTACCTCCAGAGTGCTGGGATTGAAGGTGTAGATCAACTGAAGGTGTGCACCTGGCTTATGAACACTTCCCAAAAATACAAGACAAACAAAAAATGCAAAGTCCAGCTTAAAACACAATTGCTAAAGCTAGTCAATGCTGTAAAAAAGGTGAAGACACTTAGAATTCCATTCTTCAAGGTGCTCTGTTTTGTAGCTCACCACTGAACCTGAACACATCGACACAGCAGAAAGGAGGAGCCATGTGTCTGTCTGAGGGCCAGGGCTCTGGCTGTAACACTGAGTCTATGAAACCTGTAGCCATACTCCTCTCAGCCTCTACCACATTGGTGAACTATGTCTGTCCACATAGAACCAACTTTGGTCTCTCTGACCTGTTGGCACATGGCGCTTATAATTTATTATTGCAGGCAGCATGTGGTGAAAGCTTCTATGGTACAGTGATGAAGCAGGGAACAGACCTGAGCATAATGCTTTTCTTTAATTATTTTAACTTAGCTTACAAAATAATGTGTTTCATTGTGGCTTTAAATACATATATATTAGTTGCTCAGTCCCATGAGGCAGGGTGCTTCTGCAGGTCTGCTGTATGAACTGGAATCCGGAAGAAGCAGCGACTCCTGTGGATGTACTGGCAAAGGGAGTGCAAGCAGGCAAAGAGTGAACAACCCCTTCCTTCTTCCATTGTCCTATGTAGGACTCCGGCAGAAGGTAGGGCCCACATTAAAGGTGTGCCTCAAGATCTGGATTAAAGGGCTGTGTTGATCCAGATCAAAACGGTGTCACCCCACCTCAAATCTGGATCAAAAGCTTGTGTCTTCCTGTCTCAAGATCCAATTCAGTCTGTGCAGGGGTTCTAGGTTATCTCCATGCATGGTCCTTGGTTGGAGAGCAGTCTCAGAAAAGACTCCTGTGCCCAGATTTCTTGATTCTGTTGTTCTCCTTGTGGAGCTCCTGTCTCCTCCAGGTCTTTCTATCTCCCCCTTCTTTCATAAGATTCTCTGCACTCTGCCCAAAGTTTGGCTATGAGTCTCAGCATCTGCTTCAATACCCTGATGGGTAGAGTCTTTCAGAGGCCCTCTGTGGTAGGCTCCTGTCCTATTCCCTGTTTTCTCCCTCTTCCGATGCCCATCCCGTTTGCCTTTCTGAATGAGGATTGAGCATCTTACCCAGGGACCTCCTTCTTGCTTAGCTTCTTTAGGTGTACAGATTTTAGTATGTTTATCCTATATTAGATGTCTAATATCCACTTATAAGTGAGCGTATACCATATGTGTCTTTCTGCTTCTGGGATACTTTACTCAGGAAGATCTTTTCTAATTCCTACCATTTGCCTGCAACTTTCATGATTTCCTTGTTTTTAGTTGCTGAGTAGTATTCCATTGTGTAAATGTACCACAATTTTTGTATCCTTTCCTCAGATTGAGGGACATCTGGGTTGTTAACAAATTCTGGCAAGATTCTGCACAGATGTAGCTCATGGCATCTCAGTCTCCAAGTGGGTTTCCTAGTAAGGGGAACAGGGACTGTCTCTGACATGTCTCAGTGGCTGGCTCTTTGATCATCTCCCCCTGAGGGGTGTGGGGCAGCCTTATCAGGCCATAGAGGAAGACAATGCAGACAGTCCTGCTGAGACCTGATAAGCTAGGGTCAGATGGAAGGGGAGGAGGACCTCCCTTATCAGTAGACTAGGGGAGGGGCATGGGAGGAGATGAGGGAGGGAAGACAGGATTGGGAGGAATAAGGGAGGTGGCTACATCTGGGATACAAAGTGAATAAATTATAATAAATAAAACATAAATTAAATATATATATTAAAAGAAGATCTGGTTCAAAGGCCTATTGTCTCCCTGCCTCAAGATATGGGTCACAGGTGTACCCTCCATTTCTGGATTGTAGTTCATTCTAGATATAGTCAAGTTGAAAACCAAGAATAGCCATCACAGTCCCCCTTCTGTATGTATGTAGGGGTGGGGGTGGATAGATGGATGCATAGATGAATGCATGGATGGATATTACACTCAAGAGAAGCCTGGCAATGTTTAGTCTTTCTGCCCCCCATTACCCTCTTATTCTCCCCTCCCCTTCCTTTGACTCTTCCTTCCGTTCATCAGCGCTTTTTTTTGGAGGGGGCTTTAGAGACACAGTTTTTCTGTGCAGCCCTGGTTTACACACACACACACAAACACACACACACACACACACAAATCCCACATACAGAAAAATGAGATAGTTATCTTTCTGAGTCTTCAGCAGATCATTTTTAGTAGCTATTACAATTTCTCTTACTTCCCCATCCTGTCCAGCTGAGGATAAAGGAGTGTTCAGAGCTCTGTCTCCTCAGTGTCCTGATTTACCCCTGTCTGGAAGATAAACAAACAAGGAAGTTACCAAGAGGAAGATGGGAGAAGGAAGAGCAGTGGGTTCATTCATGGTGACAGCTCTGGACTTGGAGAATACAGAGCTTCACAAAAAGGCATGCCTGCATGGGGAAGTTACGTTCTCTGGAGGACACTGGCGCAAGTCCTGGACTCCAAAAATTACCCGAAGGCCAGCCCAGCAGCTAGAATGATCAAGGTGTGGGTCCAAGCAGGAAGGCTAGAGGGCTTCCTAGGTTGCATTCTTCAGAGTCCAGAGCTGAAGATTTTCTTGGAAGTATCTTACCTAGAAATCCTCCCTCAAAACCCCATAGAGGATTCCGGGTTAGCTGAGGGAGGGAAAGACCTCTCACTGGTCTCCACTACCAAGCAGTCCCTTGAGGGAGGCTTTGGGGCCATCTGAAGAAAGCAGGAGGGAGGACATGCTGTTGCATCAGTGTGGTCCTGCAGGGGTTGAGGGAGTTGAGTGTGCTACTTATACTTCATCAGGAGCTGTTTGACCCTGGAGATGCCTTCTTGGTCTCTGTGTAGCAGACAAAACAGGCTCCATCAGTTTCATGTCTCTTCTGGCAAGAGATATTTGGGTTTGGCTGTGAGGATGGGGTCTTCTTCCCCCAGGGTGTGACAGACCCCGGTGATGGAAGTGCTGATCTTAAACAAAGCCATCAACAGTCTAGTCTTCTCAGAGATTATCCAGTCTGAGGAAGATCTAATATACCGAAGTAACGAACTCCTTGTTCATCAACAGCTTGCACCATCACATATAAGGAACATAATGTCTTCTCTTTTCTGGGGCTTAATTGGGGGCGGGGGAACAGATGTAGTAATCTCAGGGTTCAGGGCTTAGTGACATAGGATTCCAGGCGAGATGATACTTTATTTGCTTTTTAAATTTTGAAGTGGTTTTGTTTAGTTCCTTAAGGCAGAGTCTTGCTGTGTAGCCCAGGCAAAGTCCAGAATTTTTTGTCACATACAAAATTAAATTCCAGAGAAATGAATGTTGGAGGAAGGACTGTTTTCAAATGCTGATTACAGTCCCTCAAGATCTGGTTACTGCGCTGCCATGGGCACTGTTATGAATGTTGAATTATCTCCTGTAACCATGTGATGATAAGAAATGTTCCCCAGTTATTCCTGATTGGCTAAATCAAAATGCTGAGGCCTATGACTGAACGGTAAAGAGGCAGGTGGAGTTTTAGGTTCCCAGGCGTGGGTCTGAGAGAGGAGAGGTGAGGGAATAAAGCAGAAGAGGTAGCAGGGAGAGGAAGCTGGAGAGAAAGGAGTTGCCATAAGGCAAAGTGACGATGAGCACGTGCCTGTAAAGACAGACTGTGGAGCTGAACCTAACTGGGAACCATCAGATTGGCCAGTGACTGGCTTTATGTGGGTTTATGTGGCTTGGGACAGCCCAGAATCTGCCCAGCATAGTGCTTACAACTGAATATTAACCATAGTCTCTCTGTGTCAGTCATTGGGGAACTAGCTGGTTAAAGAAAACTGCTGTTATAATAATTTCCTGCATCAATTAATATAGAAATAATAATTTATCTTTCTACAATGAAAGATTTACAAACAAATGTATGTATATAAGCAGCCCTGTAGGCAAGTCTAAGTAGAAAATACATGGGCTCTCTACTACTTCAAGATAAACAAGAACCATAATGAAAATTTGGACGATTTTATTCTACCTTCTAGCCTGGTGGCGTAGCCCATTCCCCATTACTCAGGAGGCTGAGGCAGATGCGCCATAGTTCAAAGCTTGCCTAGACAACAGAGTGAAGAGCAATTTAGTAAGACCTGTCTTGAAGTTTTCTTCCTTCCTTCCTCTCTTTGTTTTCTTCCCTTCTCATTTTCCTCTTCCTCTGCCCTTCCTCTTCCTTTCCCTCCTCCTCCTATTCTTCAGCTAGGTGGGATGGTTTACACCTTTAATACCAACACTTGGGAGCCAGAGGTGGGTTGATCTCTGAGAGTTTGAGGTCAGCCTACATATCAGGTTTCAGGCCTGATGGTGCTACATGGTGAGACCCTGTCTAAAACAAACAAACAAATAAATAAATAAATTAGAGGTAAGATAGAGTTCAGTGGTAAATAAAAAAATGAAATTAGGGAATGAGAACCTGTTTAAAATAAATAGCTAGATAAATGACAGATAGAAAGAAAGAAAGAAAGAAAGAAAGAAAGAAAGAAAGAAAGAAAGAATGAATTAGGGAGTGAGATCCTGTCTAAAACAAATAGATAAATGATAGATACATAGATAGATGAATAGATAGAATGAAATAGGGAGTAGGTCCCTGTCTAAAATAGATAGATAGATAGATAGATAGATATAGAGAGATAGATAGAGATAGAAGATTGATAGATAGATTATAGATAAATGACAGATTGATTGATTGATAGATACATAGATCAATAGATAGAGTGAAATAGGGAGTGGGACCCTAAGATAGATAGATAGATAGATAGATAGATAGATAGATAGATAGATAGA
>NW_026592138.1:0-15803 GCF_907164565.1 Psammomys obesus | reverse complement strand
CACACACACACACACACACACACACACACACACACACACACACACACGACTAAGAATTCCATTAAAACGTACTCAGTGCTATGAGGTGCAATGTTTGATCATCTTTGGAGAGAATCCTTGGCCAGAATACTGGGCTGCCGCCTCTAGGTTTGTTCTATATGGTCAGAAACTTCTTCCTGTGAGACTCCAATTTGAACTGGTTGAATTATGTGCTTGGGCATTTAATTCTGAAATAGGCCATTAAGACAGTAGGTCTCCACCCCGCCCTGCCCCCCTCCCGGGGTAGGGCATAGCCATTCCTGCTGAGACTTGCATGAGGAATAAGCTAGCAGAATGTTCTCTCTAGCCACCTACCTGAGCTCTTGACAGCCTTCCTGACAAGATGGGGCAGGCTGAGGACAGGCACCATGTCCTGTCAGGATCAGAAGCGAGAATGAGGATGAAGGAAAAGCAGAAGCCTGGCCCTGGTGGCATGAATGTATTAAGGATGGTACTACACCCTTAATTAAGCAAGAGACAGGTCTGCGGACTTCTCTGTAAGGAGCCAGAGTGTGGATATTGTTGGTCTTTCTGGTCATACAGTCTTTGTCACACCTACTCAGCACAGGCTTTTTGTCAGGCAAAAGCAGTCAGAGACAATACATAAAGGAATGTGCAGCTCTGCTGCAATACAGATTTACTTACACAAACAGGCTCAGGATGGATGTGGTCTGCAGGCCGGACTTTGTCAGCTGTATAAGGCTGCAGTGTTTTAGGGAGCAAAGCCTGAAGGAGCACTCCTGATCCCTAATTGGTCCCCAGGGAGGTCCCCACTCTTTTTGTTTGTTTGTTTGTTTTGTTTTTTGAGATAGGATTTCTCTGTGTAGCCTTGGCTGTCCTGGAGCTCACTCTGTAGAAGGGAGGCTGTGCTTCATCCCTGTCTGCCAATAGCTGCCTCTCAGAGTGTGGGCCCCTTATCTCAACTCACCCAGGATGCTTTCTGGGGAGCATCTGCCTCAGTTTTAATCTGTTCCAGAGCCTGAGTTCTCAGATATATGAACCTGATGAGTCCTGTGGATGCCCTGTGGATACCAGGAAAAAAAAAAGAAAGCTTAAAAGGTTTTCTGCCCACTCCTTCCCCATAAGCGTCAGAGGTACTGTAAGCGCAAAGGGAAAAGCAAAGATCAGCTGGGTGGGGGCCGTGAAATGTTGTAGCAAGATAGTGAGACAGAGATTGTAATGAGACAGAGATTGTAAGGTGTTTGAATCCACAGGAAAGAGACAAAGAACAAGACAGTGTAGGGTCCTTAAAGGACGGCCAGTCACTATAGAAGGGGACCAGGACTTAGCCAAGGCCACCACACTGCACACTTCATTTGAGTTATATACTGTGAGGATGATGCCTCCTGGAGCTGTGCCCTACGCAGCAGCACATGGCAGGCTTCGTCTGCACTGGGAGAGGCCTAGTGGTCTTGACATCACTGCTGGAAACTGCTTTGGTCTAAAACATGTAGGTAAAAACTATGTTGGGACTGTGTTGGCTGGAGTGAACCTCAGAGCACACCCACCCTCCTCCCAAATGCAGAGCCATTCTTTTTCTTCTAAGGGTTTTTGCCATGTGTCTGACTTCATTTTTTAAAAGAAGCTAGACATTCATATTCAAAAGCAAAAATTAAAACTGTAAAACAACTGCTTTGTCATTCTTAACAAATTCAAGTTTCTCTCTTAAATATGCCATGTGCCAAATTAGCTAGTCAACTCCCAGTGTACCATGTATAGTCTGAATGCATGAATCTGGTTTAGAATTTGTTTCACCCACCAAGACACCTGTTTGAGACAGGAGCTAAGGCATTATACCTATCACGGTGGAGCAGTCACCAGCAGCCAGTGCCTCTGCAGATGAGGGATGGATAAAGAAAGTAGGGCTTTCTAATCCGCTTTTGAAAGAAAGGGGTCCCCAATAAGCTCCGAGCTCTCTCTCTGTAGAGTGTCCTGCACCGAGCTGTACAGTCCTCCTGGAAGGGTGATCTGTTCACAGGGAATCATGTGGAAGGAAAATAATGTACTCAGGTTTCAGTCTCCTTAACTTGGGCTTTTCTTCCTTCTCCTAGATCTTTTTGGTTCGTAAATCCTCCAAAATGCAGAAGAAAGTCCTCTCCCTTCGCCTGCCCTGTGAATTTGGAGCACCTCTCAAAGAGTTTGCTATAAAGGAAAGCACGTACAGTGAGTGTTTATGGGATAGTGGGGGCAGGGCTGATGGGAAGGAGCTTGGAACTGGATACAAACAAACATGTCTGGTCCTGGCGTTCGCTGGCATTCTCATCCCTCCAGTGTGGTGATGGTAACCTCTGAGCACTTTATAGGCCAGTTAAACAAGCTGTGCACGGTGTTCGCCCTGGAGTTTGGCACATGCTAGTGGCTGAGTGTAAATTGCCTTTCTTGCCCAGTCCCCAGTTGGGTACAGTGTAGATTTGGTGCCCAGGTTTGCTGATGACGAAACCACAGGGAAGCTGCAGCAACAGAGCCCTCTTACAAGACTAATGCCAAAACATGTGTCCACACATCCTCGTGAATAAATAAGCCTCAAGCACACGAGTTCCCTCCAGGAAGTCACTGTTCAGTCTTCCACGAAAAGCAGTTAATCCAAGGTGAATCCAGCCCTGTGGGCAGATGACTAGCTAGAGATTTGCAGGGAGTTGATTCTCAGCACTGTTCATTTCCTTTCTGTTGTCTTTCTGGTCATTGAAAATGTGGAGTGTCGGGAGGCCAAGTTTTAAATAAAAGAGGGAACACACAGTTCTGAGGTACTGCCAGTCTCCAAGAAAAGATCAGGAAATGGGTCTGCACAACAAAGTGGGGAGATCTGAAAATTCTAGGTTAGCAAGCAGAGGGGTGGAGGCCAGGAGAATCGAGTTAGGAGGCCTGCAGTTAGGAAGCATGACTTTAGTCCCTGAGTTCGAAGGTATCTAGGTTAACTGAAGGGCAGGCAGGAGATGCCCTCACCCTCAGTCTCCCTAAGCCAGTGACTTTACATAGAATCTGTGAAAGTGACATTTCTGGCACAGGAAACTCCTGCCTGCATACATGATCTGCTTCCGGTTCAATTGTAAACTGGGAACTTACGTGGTCAAGGGTGCCTGGGAAACAGGTCCAACTGAGCAGGCCAAACCTGGAGATAATTTGATGTCACATTTTAGACCCACTGCCATTTTAAAGACAGTGAATGTGTCGTAAGTTAATAAATAATGGATTTATGTTGAATTGATTCCGTTATTCTGAGTTGGCTTTTGAAAAGCTGCTAGCCCAGCCAGCAACAACTTCTCCTGGCTTTTAAATCCCTCTCAGTTTTCAGAGTTTACCATGACAAGGAAATCACTTCCTTTCTTATGAAGCACATTGACTGTCAGTGAACCTTGTGCCCCACCCCCAGCCCCATTTATTGAGTTCCCTCAAGCCAGAAGTTTTTATTTTCCTCCATCTGATTCTAAGACTTAAGTCATTCCTCCTGATACTCCTCCAAGGGACTTCAAAGTGACTGAAGAGCTAGTCTGTACAAAGCATTATCCTATCCATAATGACTGACTGTAGGCCCGAGTCCCCCATAACAATATCTACCCAGCAAGGCTGCCTCCTGTACAATGGGGTGGGAGAAGGGCTTACTACACTAAAGAACATCTTAGCAGTGTTTCTGGATGATGTAATAGACACCACCACACATTAGCGTATCGTTCTTTCAGATAAGATATTTCATTAAAAACAAACTTTATTCTACATCATCCCTCTGGTTGGCAAGGACCTGTTATTATCCATTTTACAGGTGAGATGAAGGTGGTTGGCCAGCGCATGAGGCCTAGACACCAAGCCACTGCCTATCCCCATCGTCCGGGGCCACACATGTGGACATGTGGCAACAGCTTCTTGTCAGAGTGCAGCTTTTTTATCTGGGAGCTTGTATAACGCGGCCAAGCGAGAGAACAGGACTTTCGACTCTTTACGTAGAATGTAACCCAGAACTAATGTCTAGAGCCCTTAAACTGACCTCCAGGCTCATGTCAAAGGAAGTGCAGCACTGAAGGTCTGCGATCTAAAGGGTCTGGGGTGGCGGGACTACTGCCAAGTGTTGGTGTCTCCTCACGGCAGCCAGATGAACCCTTGCTCCTGCCCAACTCCAGGCTCAGGACTTCAAAACAAACAGAAAGGTTGTTGTGCAAGTGAGTGTTTACCGAGTGTGGAGCATGTGCTGAGTGTGAGTCAGGGAGGCCGCCCTCAGCCTCCTGGCTGTTTAAAGCTGCCTGTCAGACAACCCCCTCACA
The DNA here is from genome assembly GCF_907164565.1 of Psammomys obesus. Lineage (NCBI taxonomy): Eukaryota > Metazoa > Chordata > Mammalia > Rodentia > Muridae > Psammomys > Psammomys obesus. The sequence goes on along the minus strand of NW_026592138.1, from coordinate 11,511 downwards.
GCTGGTTTGGATAAGCTGTACAGTAGTCTGAGAAGGTGGAGATGGGCCTACATATGCTGCCTTGAATGCCCTTCCTTCCCAGACACACAGGAAGGCTCAGCCACCTACTGGAATCTTTTTTTTTTTTTTTTCCCTAGCATTTTCCCTGGAAGGCTCAGGAATCAGCTTTGCAGATTTATTCCGGCTCATTGCTTTCTACTGCATCAGCAGGTAAGGATTCTGCACATCTCATGACTTGAAGGACCTGCTTGGTGTGTGATACGATCTGGACTTTAGTCTGGAGAAGGCTGGTCGCCTATGAGATGGGAGGGAAGGGTTTGCCACTTAAATCAGATGTCCGCCCCATTCCAGAGTTAGGCTTAGGGTGGAAGCAACCGCCCGGCCTCCAGATGCATATTCTCGTCAATACGGTTGTTTCTTCAAGCTGTTCCCATGGATCCTGATAGCTAGACCCACTGAGCATGAAGCATACATAAACACATACACACATACCAATATACCCACCTGTATCAACACATGCATGCATAAGAAGACAGGGGTTGGGGAGAAAGACAGACAGGCAGGCAAGCAGAAGAAACTGGTACATAAACCTGTAACTTTCCAAGGTCCCTGATAGTGTTTTTGAAAACTCCAGGGGACAGAGTCCATTTTCAAATGTGGATTCTTTAAGCCATAAATCCTCCATAGTTCTACTCCAGGCCAGCCAGGTGCTCACACCTTCTCCAGGGCTGAATTCATGGTTGAAATTAAGCGCCAGATCAGAAAGTGAACCAGTGTGGAAAGGATGTGAGTTGTGGGTTTCTATTATTATTCTTTTCTTTACAACAAAAACAACTTTTCAAAGTCATTGTTCCAGTGCCTGGGGTTGTAGCTGAGTGGTAAAGCGTTTGCTTACAAAGCACGGGGCACTGGGTTTGATCCCTAGCAGTGCCAAAGAACAAAACAAAAACCAGCCACAGGAAGCCAGCCTTCTTGTAGTGATTAAGCAAAGAAACTCTTGCTGCCTGCAGAGGTTGGTCTTCCTTCCTCCCTCCTATCTCTCTCTCTCGCCCTCTCTCGATTTTTTATTTTATTTTACGTACATCAGTGCTTGCCTGAAAGCATGTCTGTGCACTACACTCGCCCTGGTGCCCACAGAGGTCAGCAGAGGGCAGACCCCCTGGAATTAGGGTCATGGACAGTGTGCAAGCCACCATGTGGGCTCTAGGAATAGAATCCAGGTCCTCTGCAGAAGCACTAAGTGCTCTGGATGGTTGCGTCAGCTCTTCAGCCCCAGCCTTGCCAGTTTTAACCAGGCAGAGCCCAGCCTGCCTTTCTTTGCTTTTCTGTTTGCTCACTGCAGTGGCTACAAGGAAATATCTTTTCAGAGATCACAACTCACAATTGTCTCAGCAAGCCTGGGGAGTCACTTTGGTTTGGCCCAGTCTGTTTTAACGTACGGATTAGAGTGTTTAGCATTAATCATACCTGTTGACTTTCTCTGCCTGACATGGCAACTAAGCTCTAGTTAAAGCTGCACAGAATGGCCTGAGGAAGAGGAGGCATCTCCAGAGGGGACCCTAGCATTGCTCACTAGCAGGAAGAAAACAAGGGCAGCTCCCAGGATGGACAGTGCCTACCTGGGGATGCCACCTGCTTGCCAGGGTAGGGTCACAATCCCTGAGCCCATGTGCTTCATCCTTCATCCTTTTCAATTAAGAGAGTAAAGACATCACTTACCTAAATAGTATGCCACTTCTCTTTCTTTGGCATTTTAAAATTTGGGTGAATATATTTGCTTTTAACACACACATATAATAACCCAAATGCAGGCGGAAGCTGTGCCGCTATTGCAATGTCGGGTGCCACACAAGCTAGTAAGTGGTGCTGCTTCATGCAAATACAAAGCTTTGGGAGCAAAGTTTAGAACAAAGTACATTTTTTTAAATGTAATTATATCCTGACCATTCAGGTCTTAGGAAAGACTTTAGGGGTCCGGGATGGTTCCGTTCTTTGTGACATACTGTCTCAGGCAATGAGATCATCCAGCTTCCCTGTGCCACACACATAACTAAAAGCCAGCAGCACCCCGATTATATGACAAATTGCAATCCCCATCTCTAAAAAGTTTAAAAGAAATGTTTTGCCCACAGACAGAAGTGTAGCTCCCAGGACATAGCCTTAGCAGCACCCAGCGCTTCCCTCCTTCCCTCAGCTCCCACTCCCAAGAGACCACACCTGGTCTAATCTAAAGCCAACCAGGCTAGAGAAGATGCCAGCACTGACACAGCAGCCAGAGGGGATGCTAGCTGGCTGCTCTCAATCCAACTTTGCCTCCTGGTAATTGTGCTGTTGTTGGGGAAACAACCTTACACCCATAAATGCTTGGCAGCCACAGAGAGAAGATCCCATCTCTATCCTCTCCACTCAAGAGCAGACCAGAGTGTCCACTGGAGTAGCAGGGCAGGCCAGTGATTAAAAGTCATAAAGTAAATGGAGGCCTTTGGCAAATTACCTAACCCCAGCATACACTTGAGGTACTTACAGGAAGATCCCGGCATCAATGTTCTGCAAGTAAAGGGGCCTGGGAGTCATTTCTCTTTCCTTCTTTTTGCTTCTGTTTCTCCTCTATTGCTCCTCACAGGCATTCTTGGTCATCAGTGGTCGACAGGATCCAGTCTTACTGAAGTAGCTCCAAAATCTCCAACCTTGTAGTTAGTAGAGAATTCATCACGGAGACTGCAGTGGATTTCCCGCACAGAACATGTCCAGTATACACAGACAAAAGAATCCACCGTTAGTGGATGACCAACTTAGAGCATTGGATCAGCTTAGTGGAAAGGACCATTCAGAAAAGTAGTGACTGCCATTGATCACCACCACCACAGAGCACCATGCTGCTTGGATGTTGGCAACCCAGTATAGAGAGCCAGCTGCCTTTCACATTCAGTTGTGCCCCAGAATCACTTGTAGCACTAGTAAGAGGCAGAAGCAAATTCAAAGAGTCTGGGTTGTACCACATCCTTCATGTTCAGCAAGCCCCAGGTGCTGGCGATAATGGCTGCTGGGCTTGGGCCACTTTGTTTTTGTTTTTGTCTATTCAAGACAGAGTTCCTCTGTGTAACAGCCCTGGCTGTTTGTGAACTCACTTTGTAGTCCAGGCTGGAGTCAAACTCACAGAAATATGCCTGCCTCTGCCACCTGAGTGCTGGGATTAAAGGCTTGTGCTACTGCTTCGAGGCTCAGACCCACTTTTAATATTCAAATAGTAACTGTATTTGTATTAATATTCAAATAGTAATTCAAATAGTCTTATATATTTGTGCCACCACATACAACAGGAGGGCTTATCCCTAGCCCTCCTTGTGAATTAGCAGCTCTGTGAATTAGAACCATGGGAGTGAGGTACCTGCTTATAATAAAAACCTATAAGTGTTGTAGAAATTGCTCAGCAGATAAGAGGACTGGGATTTGATTCTCATCTCACAGCTGCAACCCCAGCTCCAAGGAATCTGACATACTCTTCTGGCCTCCAAGGGCACCAGGCATACATGTAGCAAGACATACATGCAGGCAAAACATTCATACATATAAGGAAAAGAAGCAAATCTGAACAAGAAACAGAACTAGCAGATATAAAACACACCTGTAATCTCAGCACTTAAGAAGCTAGGGACTCACAGGACAGTTCCAGGCCAGCCTGGGTTACACTGATGGCCGTGTCTTACCTCGATGCCAAAGCCCACATTTCCTCACTCTTCTCTGCCAGCTACACATGCCTGAGTTTCAACCCAGCTGGTTCCAATCCCTGCTTTGCTTCCACAGGTTCTATGAGGTGCAACAAAGGCTCCACCAGTCAGTGTGTCGAAGGATCCTGATATCATTGAAGGAGGGACATTACAGCTTCTTCCCAACATGGTCACTAGGCCCCACAGGTGTTCAAATGCTTAGTGCATCACAGCAGTAGTGCTGGATAATAATAGTCTCTTCTTCTTTAGAAACAAAACATACAGAGCAGAGATAAAGTAAATCTAGATTGCATGTATACTGAAACTCTTGGGATAAAGTTCTGTATTTAAGATGTTGGCTCTACTTTGCTATGTGCTCTTACATGTCTCTGCCCCTTTTTTTTTTATAGTGTGTAGATAAGAAGGAAGTGTGTGTGTTGTAAGATGCTGGGTACTCCGATGTGAGCTGGCCCATATACAACATCTAATTGTCTAAATAAGTCAAAACCTACAACCATCTATTAAGGACTGGCAGGTATAACTTCCTGTCCTATGTCATTAAGAAAACCCCAAGCTAGTCAGATGATGTTTAGACTCCAGGTAGCATGCTGAGCTAGTAAACATAGGTTGGTTTTGTGGCATGTATGTTTTCTCTGCATTGCACAAAGAAGGTAGATTTGAATGGACTGAGAGCACTTTTAAAAACATGTATTTGTGATATGCTTCAGTATTACAAAATTCCAGTTCCCATTAGTCTCCAATTCAGATTAGATTCAGGGTCACTGCTCCTGTCAGGACACAGAAGAAGCTGTTCACAATCTTAGGTCAGGTGTGAAGGCCTCATGGGAACAGCAGTTGACAAGGGCTGGACACCCTCAGGAGAAGTCGCCTCCTGATTCCATATAAGAGCACGGTAGAGTTTTGGTGACGCTATCTGGTGTCAGGACACCTGTGCATTGTTATTTTTATTGACTGTGCAGCTTTGTAATTGACTGTCAACAGCTTTAAGGGGTTCCACGGTTCTCCAGTCATCCAGATTTGATCTAGCTCATTTCAGAATGTTGCCTTATCCACCCATAAACAACAGGATAATTTGGTATAAGATTTTCTTCAACAGAAACTTTCAAGACATTTTTTGATGACAAAATACAGGCAGAAGCTTCCATTTCTAGCCATGCCTGCCACAGTGACCCTTCCCACCCTGGGCCTTTTCACCTGCTGCTCTCACTCCTCGGAACTGTCTTCCCTGTGTGATTTACTCACTGGACACGTCTTTTTCTTCTTTCCTGTGTATAGTATGTGTGCATTTTGCATGTGTGTGGGTACACGTGGGCGGCGTGTACATGCATGCCAGGAATCGTCCTCAATGGCACGTCCACCTTATTCATTGAGGCAGTGTCTCACCCATGGTCATTCTCACTAACCACCATGCTCTGGGCGTCCCTTGCCTCTACCTTATGAGGCTGGCATTACAGGGGTCACCTACCCATCTGGCATTTACGTAGATTCTGAGGTTCTAAACTCTAGTCCTCAGGCCTGTGGGGCAAGTAACTACTCAGCCATTTCCTGAGCCCCCTGGACCATGTGTGTGTGTTTGGGGTGGGTCCGCTTATATTTTTGTTTTTATTTGCTTTATTTTGAGGTAGAGTGTTCTGGAATTCGCTAGGTAGCCTGGAACGCCTGATCCTGCTTAAGCCTCCCTATCACAGATATTGCTGAGATTACAGATGTGCTGCACACCTGGCTTCAAATACTCTTTATTTTCTGTTGGCATTAGTTTTTAAAAACTCTTTTATTTACATTTCTTTTATCTTCTTCTTCCTACTCCACCCCAATCCCTTCCAGCACTCCAAGACCAGGTAAAAGAGAGAAAGGGTTAGTGGGAGAGGTGGCACAGTTCCCTTAGCTGCTTCCTGCTGGTCAGGGTCATCAGGTTCCTTGGAGCCAGTCCAATCCTTATTTCAGGAGATCTCCAACTTCTTGTCTCACAATAGCAATGATGAGCAGCAACGGGGGAAGCAGGAGCACCCTTGTTCTTTCTCAGAGCCCCCACACTCTCTGAGATTTGGCACTCATTCTCTCTCCAGAGTCCTCAGATTTAAACTATCTGCAGCTGGCAAAGAGCTCGCTCAGAGCCTGTACGAAGCAAATAGTCTGCTGCTGTGGACCATCTGAATCAGTCCCACATCCCACACCTGGGACCAAAACAAAAACATGTTTACATCCACAGCAGTTTCCCCTTCACACATAATGTTTTCCCATGGTTTGTGACCCTTCTGGTAAATTCTATACATAGCTTACTTGTTTAGATTGTGTTGGTGTTCACTGGCACGGTGCTCCATTCTGGCAGCAACTCATGTTTTGTTCCTGGCCCAGAACAATGTTTGTTTCTCATAGCTGATAATAAACATTTGTGAAGTAAAGGAGTGAATGATTTTTTTCCTAAGGCCAAAACCACTAAATAACACTAACAATAACAACAACAACAACAGCAACGCCTTTTGTTGTCGCCATTGTCACTGAGTAGGACTTTCTCCTGTGCAGGGTCTTATACTGAGCCCTGTGCTAACTTTGTGAGTTCCTAAAGCTTGTTTCTTAGCCTTGCATATGAAAATGAACTGCTGTTTATTCCGTCTGCCTCTACCCTTCCTGAGAAACACACCACGGTCTGTGCATTTGCTCCTGAAGACTGTATGCCCTGACCATGGCAGGACCCTGATGTCAGCTTGGCGCCTTCCTATTAGGCTTGTTGCTCCCTGGGGCCCCTCTGCATATGGCACATCAGCACATGGTGATGATTATTGGCATAAGGCACCTGAAACTTGCCTTCAAAAGACCGGTCCAGCGTCAAGTGCCATTCATGGCCTGGGAGCCCCATCCAGACCTCCTGAATCTAAGTATGCAGCTTGTAATATAATGCCGTTCCCCGGGGAGCCCTGTGCACACCCAAGTTAGAGCACATCAGCCGCAAAACACGGTAGAGACTTTCATCTCCAGCACACAGAGGTCACTCTCCAGTTGGGATATGTATTCAAGGTGGCCAGCAGGGACTTGCTGAGAGCCCGCTGCCTGTAAGATGGTGGGGATTGAAGATTGAGCATTGCTGTCTGGAGAGGTAGCATTAGGATAGGCCTCTAGCCAAGTGGGATGCCATGCATTGGAGGCATGCTGGATCTGCCAGCATAATCAGACATTCTGACACTGAATGCTACATACCTAATGCTGCCCAGCAGGACAACCTGATCCCTGCCTAGCACAGATTCAATCAGGCAGCCTTGTGTCTTGGCCTCTCCCCAGTGTGATAATTCAGGTGAGAGTCGCCAAAGAAGAAAAGTTCTGGTTGGCTGTGGTATGGTGTCAACTTGCGATGTCTTAGACAATTTAAGATGAGACATCTGTAGAATGCAAATAAATGCAAGAGTCAGCAGCCATGTAATGACATTCTCGCTCTTTTTTGTTTATGTCAGGGATGTCCTGCCATTCACCTTGAAGTTGCCTTATGCCATTTCAACAGCCAAGACGGAGTCTCAGCTTGAAGAACTAGCCCAGCTGGGACTAAGTAAGTGGAAGCTCATGACTGGATCTATCTTAAAATAAACCCATAAGTAGAATCCCTGTGGCGTGGCCCATGGCTCCATCGCTGCGTTAAGCACACTTGTAATTACAAGGAACCCACTTAGCTCTTAGAACCTTGAGGTCTCTGGATCACACTTTCTGGGATCCTTTACCTGAATGTTCCCCCAACCCTTAAATACTGGAGCTAAGTGTTCCTGGGTAACCCCTTATTCTCCTAGCTTGTCTCATCAAACTACGAAGGCTCCCCAGCATATGCACCTGTGGCCCGCCTGGGTCTTTTCTTTCTATGGCATCTTGCTGGAGGAAGGCAGCACTCACGGAGAGAGAGGTCCCGTGTGTTGCATCCCGAGTTCACATGCATGACTTCTATCATAAGCAGCACATGGGCACCTGTGGCACTCTGGTGCCGTGAGGAGGGTAAGGATGAAGGCATCTCTGTGACACCTGTCTCTCTTCCCCTCTTACTCAGCTCCCTGCTGCTGTGGGCATGTCCCTCCTTCCATCGAAGGACCTTACTCTGGCAGTTGGGACTTATTTCCAAAGTCGGCCTCCTTGCCAGTTCACAGACACACACACACACACACACACACACACACACACACACACACACAAATTATGCCAGAATGTGGCTGACAGTGGACCAGTTCACCTGGTTTGACTTTTTCCCTGTGCTCTGGCAGAATCAGCATTTTCTTAACTTTAGTTAAATATTTTCCTCCTAGATGGAAGGATTTTAAGATTTTAGAACTTTGGTCTTTGGATAGGTTGACAGTCAGAATACAGCATTTGAATGGAAGTTTGGGATTTTTAAAGCCTCACACCAAGATATCTAGAACCTAAATAACTCATACACACACACACACGCACGCACGCACACGTCCCTACCCCACCCCCTGTAGGCATGGGACCCTTGAATGCAGTTTTTCTCTTTGTTGGATTTTAATGCTGAATGTGTAAAACCTCAAGTAGATTGTGTAACAGCCCCCAGGCCCAGCTGCTGCTCCTACCTCATAAAGGGGAACTTGGAGGCCAGATGGATTCCTTGGCTGGCAGCCACCTCCTTGGAGGGTACCCGGGAGAAGTTGATTGGAAAGGGTAGTGTTGCTCTCTGGGCTGACTGGGAATTTGAAAAGCAAGCTTAGTAGCTCTGTGCCGTTTACTAGCTCATCCTGGACCCAGTCCAGTTTCCCTTGTCCTTCTCACCTGTGTGGAGGGCTGGGCTGGAGCTGTGGGTTCAGCCAACCTTTCTCAAAGGCTTTGAACATGAGAGGCCCCTGGGGTCTTGCTGTGGGCCCATAGCTGGGCCTGGATGCCTTTCTGCCCTTTCCAGTAGGGGAGCAGAGTCAGAGGGGGGAGGGAGAGAGGATCAAAGGAAAAAAGCAGACCCCAAGTTAAGCCTCTGTTACTACAGTGTGTGAGAGAGAGAGTGTGTGTAGGAATGGCCCATGTGCACTGTATTTACATTCTTGTCTTCACTGATAATGACTTTCAGATTTTTGGAGCTCCTCGGCAGACAACAAACCCCCCACCTCCCCACCTCCCCACAGGCCTCCCTCAGCCGGCATCTGCCCTGCCTCCTTGCGTCAGCTCTGCCTTATAAATGGAGTGCATTCTATAAAAACCAGGACGCCTTCGGAGCTGGAGTGCAGCCAGACCAACGGAGCCTTGTGTTTTATTAATCCTCTTTTCTTGAAAGTGCACAGCCAGGACCTCAGCACAGGCCCAAAGAGGCTGAGCACAAGGACTCCCAACGCGAATGGCACCGAGAGGCCGCGGTCTCCCCCACCCAGGCCCCCCCCACCCGCTATTAATAGTCTGCACACAAGCCCTGGGCTATCCAGGACTGAACCCCAGACGAGCATGCCAGAAACAGTCAACCATAGCAAACATGGGAACGTAGCTCTGCTTGGAACAAAACCAACTCCCATCCCTCCACCCCGGCTGAAGAAGCAGGCTTCTTTTCTGGAAGCGGAAGGCAGCGCCAAGACCTTGACCGCCTGCCGGCCCAGCCGGAGGCCGGAGCCGGAGCCGGAGCCGGAGCTGGAGCCGGAGCCGGAGCCTGAGCTGGGCACAGCTGGGCACGCAGGTGGAGCCCCGCCTAGGGACGCCCCCAGGGATTGCACAAGGGCGCCGCCGCCCGGTTCTGAATCACAGCCGCCCCCGTGCCATGGAGCCAGGCAGAGGCTGAGCGACATGAGCCTTTCCACTTCCTCCTCCGACTCGCTGGACTTCGACCGGAGCATGCCCCTGTATGGCTATGAGGCTGACACCACCAGCAGCCTGGAGGACTACGGAGGGGAGAGTGACCAGGAGACCATGGCACCTCCCATTAAGTCCAAAAAGAAGAGGAACAGCTCTTTTGTGCTGCCCAAGCTTGTCAAGTCTCAGTTGCGAAAGATGAGCGGGGTGTTCAGTTCTTTCATGACCCCTGAGAAGCGGATGGTCCGCAGGATCGCGGAGCTGTCCCAGAACAAATGCACCTACTTCGGGTGCCTGGTGCAGGACTACGTGAGTTTCCTGAAGGAGAACAAGGAATGCCATGTATCCAGCACCGACATGCTGCAGACCATCCGGCAGTTTATGACTCAGGTCAAGAACTATTTGTCTCAGAGCTCTGAACTGGACCCTCCTATCGAGTCGCTGATCCCAGAAGACCAAATTGGTAAGTGCCCTTCTCCCCGCATCTGTTATAACCCCTGTCAGTTGGTGCGTCCTGTTAGTTGTTTTGGATGAAGCTTACTCTGGAGTTGCAGAGGACACACTCCCCCACCTGATGTACGTGGAAAGCTTTCCCCATTAAGGCAGATGCTGCACATCAAGCTTCAAATGTTTCAGAACTGCAGCAGGATTCTACCCAGGGATGGGGTTGGTACCACTTCGGAGGGTCCCCGTCGCTGCCTGCTCTTGCTCTATGTGTGTGCGGCACATCTGCTGAGCGTTTTCAGTGTGTGTTCCTCTGTAAGCTGCGTGCTGTTGGCAGTATTTTTGCTGTCTTTTGAGAGGCTGTGGGTGGTTTTGCTTTGTAGCGTATGTGAGGGGTGTGAAGCTCAGGGTGAGAAGAGCACACCTGTGTTCAAGCCCCAGCCCAGGAACCAGAACACAGACCCACACTCCGGGCCCTGGGACCCTGTTCCGCTCAAGCTGCCTCCCTGCAGGCTTTCACCCTACAGAGGCTGTATCAGGCACAGTTTGGGAATAAACAAGACACGGGAAAGACAAGTTTATTTGGTGTTCCTTTAAAATAAGCTACAGAATTTGGAGATCACATGAAAGGCATTCTCTCCACAGTCAAGGGGAAATGCTTTCTTTGTGACCTCACAGAACAAGGCTGAATTGCTACTTTGGTAAGCAACTTGCCAAGGCAAATTTGAATTTGGCAAGCAGTCTTTTTTTCCAGGGTGAGAGTATCCAAGGGTTTTTGTTGTTGTTGATGAGGAAGACGTTTTGTTTTAATTTCAGAGGTTGATGCTTAAAAGGTTAATTTCAGAGACTTCATTCAGTGGGCAGCAACAGCCAAGGGTTTGCAAACATTTCCATGGTTTAGCTGAACCCAGATTTCTTCTTTCTGATTGGGTGTGTTTGTTGAAAGTAGTAAACAGTGTGTGGTAGAGTGTGTCTCTCTCTCTCTCTCTCTCTCTGGGTCTCTCTCTCTTTGTATTTGAGCAGCTCTTTGATTTGATCACAAAAGACTCAGAGCTGTGTTTGTTTTCTTGTGGTGCTCTGACCTAGCCCAGGGTTGTTTGGGCGTGGTTAGAGGAGCTGGGTGTCCAGAGAGTAGCTGAAAGGAAAGTGTCTTTGTGGTGTGCCTAGGAATTGAAAGTGCTTCAGGAGGCTTCTGCAGAAAGTGGAATATCGACACAAGTTGCCTCTTTCCCCTGCAGCCCTAGAGTCTTCCTTCTCCTAAGGCCACCTCCAACTTCCTACTTACAGGGACCCCTACTTGAATGAGATGCTTCCTCCCAGGGCTGGGGGAAGCCAGGAAGCTGTTGGCAGGACTCAGCTAGCACCAGCTAGCCAACAGAGAGGCTCCTTGGGGAGTCCGGGCTAACCTCCTGATGGAAAGACCAATACAAGAATGTCTTAGAGCAGGAGGACCTCTGTGAGTTTGAGGCCAGCCTGGTCTACAGAGCAGAGCCAGGACAGCCAAGGATACAGAGAGAAACCCTGTCTCCAAAAAAATCAAAAACCAAAAAAAAAAAAAAAAAGTTTTGGGAATGTTGCCTGTCAA
>NW_026592137.1:0-1445 GCF_907164565.1 Psammomys obesus | reverse complement strand
AAAGATCAGGAACCACAAAAGTAAGCATCACCAACAGAATACAAGAGCTGGAAGAGAGAATCTCTGGAGCTGAAGACATACTTGCAGAAATTGATACTTCTCTCAAAGAAAAAGTAAAATCAGAAAAATTCCAATCACAAAATATCCAAGAAATCAAGGATGCTATGAAAAGACAAAATCTAAGAATAATAGGAATTGATGAAAAAGAAGACTCCAGGCTCCAAGGCCCAGAAAATATTTTCAAGAAAATCATAGAAGAAAATTTTCCCAACTTAACGAAAGAGATGTCCATAAATATACAAGAGGCCTACAGAACACCAAATAGACTAGACCAGAAAAGAAACACATCACGTCACATCACGTCACATCATAGTCAAAACACTAAATCTACAGAACAAAGAAAAGATATTAAAAGCAGCAAGGGAAAAAGACCAAGTAACATATGAAGGTAGACCTATCAGAATCACACCAGACTTCTCATCAGAAACTATGAAAGCCAGAAGGGCCTGGGCAAGCATCATGGAGACTCTAAGAGATCACAAATGTCAACCCAGACTACTATACCCTGCAAAGCTTTCAATCAACGTAGATGGAGAAAACAAAATATTCCATGACAAAACTAAATTTACGCAATATCTATACAGCAAACCAACCCTACAGAAGATACTAGAAGGAAAACTCCAATCCAACGAAAACGAATTCACCCAAGAAAACAGGGCATACAGATAATATCCCAACAAAAATGAAAAGACAACAAGCAATGAAACAAGGGAAGATCATCGACTCCATTACAAAAGGAACTAACATGCATTGGTCAATATTATCTATCAATATTAATAGACTCAACTCACCAATAAAAAGACACAGGCTAACAGAATGGTTACTGAAACAAGACCCAACATTCTGTTGCATCCAAGAAACACACCTATGCAACAAAGATAAACACTACCTCAGAGTAAAGGGCTGGAAAAATGTTTTTCAAGCAAATGGTTCCAGAAAACAAGCTGGAGTAGCCATCCTAATATCTAATAAAATAGACTTTCAACCCAAGTTAATCAAAAAAGATAAGGAGGGCCACTATATTCTCATCAAAGGAAAAATCCAACAAGAGAACATCACAATTTTGAATATCTATGCCCCAAATACAAGAGCACCTACATTCGTAAATGAAACAATATTAAAGCTTAAATCATACATTGATCCTAATACCTTAATAGTGGGAGACTTCAACACCCCACTCTCATCAAGGGACAGATCAACCAGACAGACACCAAATAGGGAAATAAAAGCACTCACAGAATCCCTAAATCAAATGGACCTAATAGATGTCTACAGATCTTTTCACCCAAACTCAAAAGAGTACACCTTCTTTTCAGCACCACACGGAACCTTCTCCAAAATAGACCATATAGTTGGTCACAAAGCAAGCCTCAACAGATACAAAA
>NW_026592136.1:0-1435 GCF_907164565.1 Psammomys obesus | reverse complement strand
AAAGATCAGGAACCACAAAAGTAAGCATCACCAACAGAATACAAGAGATGGAAGAGAGAATCTCTGGAGCTGAAGACACACTTGCAGAAATTGATACTTCTCTCAAAGAAAAAGTAAAATCAGAAAAATTCCAATCACAAAATATCCAAGAAATCAGGGATGCTATGAAAAGACAAAATCTAAGAATAATAGGAATTGATGAAAAAGAAGACTCCAGGCTCCAAGGTCCAGAAAATATTTTCAAAAAAATCATAGAAGAAAATTTTCCCAACTTAAAGAAAGAGATGTCCATAAATATACAAGAGGCCTACAGAACACCAAATAGACTAGACCAGAAAAGAAACACATCACGTCACATCATAGTCAAAACACTAAATCTACAGAACAAAGAAAAGATATTAAAAGCAGCAAGGGAAAAAGGCCAAGTAACATATGAAGGTAGACCTATCAGAATCACACCAGACTTCTCATCAGAAACTATGAAAGCCAGAAGGGCCTGGGCAAGCATCATGGAGACTCTAAGAGATCACAAATGTCAACCCAGACTACTATACCCTGCAAAGCTTTCAATCAACGTAGATGGAGAAAACAAAATATTCCATGACAAAACTAAATTTACGCAATATCTATACAGCAAACCAACCCTACAGAAGATACTAGAAGGAAAACTCCAATCCAACGAAAACGAATTCACCCAAGAAAACAGGGCATACAGATAATATCCCAACAAAAATGAAAAGACAACAAGCAATGAAACAAGGGAAGATCATCGACTCCATTACAAAAGGAACTAACATGCATTGGTCAATATTATCTATCAATATTAATAGACTCAACTCACCAATAAAAAGACACAGGCTAACAGAATGGTTACTGAAACAAGACCCAACATTCTGTTGCATCCAAGAAACACACCTATGCAACAAAGATAAACACTACCTCAGAGTAAAGGGCTGGAAAAATGTTTTTCAAGCAAATGGTTCCAGAAAACAAGCTGGAGTAGCCATCCTAATATCTAATAAAATAGACTTTCAACCCAAGTTAATCAAAAAAGATAAGGAGGGCCACTATATTCTCATCAAAGGAAAAATCCAACAAGAGAACATCACAATTTTGAATATCTATGCCCCAAATACAAGAGCACCTACATTCGTAAATGAAACAATATTAAAGCTTAAATCATACATTGATCCTAATACCTTAATAGTGGGAGACTTCAACACCCCACTCTCATCAAGGGACAGATCAACCAGACAGACACCAAATAGGGAAATAAAAGCACTCACAGAATCCCTAAATCAAATGGACCTAATAGATGTCTACAGATCTTTTCACCCAAACTCAAAAGAGTACACCTTCTTTTCAGCACCACACGGAACCTTCTCCAAAATAGACCATATAGTTGGTCACAAAGCAAGCCTCAACAGATACAAAA
>NW_026592135.1:0-11877 GCF_907164565.1 Psammomys obesus | reverse complement strand
CAAATGGTGCTGGACCAACTGGATGTCTACATGCAGAAAAATGAAAATAGATCCATATTTATCACCCTGCACAAAACTAAAGTCCAAGTGGATCAAGGACCTCAACATAAAACCAGATACTCTAAATCAGTTGGAAAAAAAAAGTGGGAAACAGCCTAGAACTCATTGGCACAGGAGACAACTTCCTGAACAGAACACCAACAGCACAGGCTCTAAGAGCAACAATCAATAAATGGGACCTCATGAAACTGAAAAGCTTCTGTAAAGCAAAAGACACTGTCATCAAAACAAATAGACAGCCTACAGATTGGGAAAGAATCTTCACCAACCCTTTATCTGACAGAGGGCTAATATCAAGTATATATAAAGAACTAAAGAAGCAGAAAAGCAACAAACCAAGTAATCCACTTAAAAAATGGGGAACAGAGCTAAACAGAGAATTCTCGAAAGAGGAATATCGAATGGCAGAGAAACACTTAAAGAAATGCTCAACCTCATTAGCCATTAGGGAAATGCAAATCAAAACGACCCTGAGATTTCACCTTACACCCATCAGAATGGCCAAGATGAAAAACTCAAGTGATAGCACATGCTGGAGAGGTTGTGGAGAAAAGGGAACCCTCCTCCATTGCTAGTGGGAATGTAAACTGGTTCAACCACTTTGGAAGTCAATCTGGCACTTTCTCAGACAACTAGGAGTAGTGCTACCTCAAGACCCAGCTATATCACTCCTAGGTATATACCCAAAATTTGCTCAAGTACACAACAAGGACATTTGTTCAACCATGTTCGTAGCAGCTTTATTTGTAATAGCCAGAACTTGGAAACAACCCAGATGTCCATCAATGGAGGAATGGATACAGAAATTGTGGTATTTTTACACAATGGAATACTACTCAGCAATCAAAAAAGAGGAAATCATGAAATTTGCAGGCAAGTGGTGGGATATAGAAAAGATCATTCTGAGTGAAGTATCCCAGAAGGAGAAAGACAAACTTGGTATATACTCGCTTATATAGACCTACAAGATATGATAAACATAATGAAATCTACACACCTAAAGAAGATAATCAAGAAAGTGGACACAGGGACTTGGGGAGTGACATGCATGCAGAAAGGGGAGGGAGGGTGGGATCGGGAGGGGAGGAGGGAGGGGCTTATGGGGGGATACAAAATGAATAAAGTGTAATTAATAAAAAATTAAAAAAAAATTCAACACAGCTCTTAGCTTGGTTAGGTTTTGCTGGATGTTTCTATTGAAAAGATCCCAATACACCAAATAAAGTTATAATAATAGGTTATTCTAATATAATAAGTTATAATCATAATCTATGATTCAATATCTTTTAATAGTTTTAGAAATAACTCACTATCCTGTCAGAGCAGATTGCAACAGAATCAGGTTAAAAAAAAAAAAAGATCATGTACTTGAATGTGAAAATAAACTAAGGAAACAAAATCTCCATTAAAGAAAATTAAATCACTGAAAAAGGAGTTAAAATCTTCCTAAAAATCATATCAGATGTTATAGGGTAATAATCATACTGAACGTTGATTGAGGCAGTATGTCAAAACTATTCCTATTAACAGGTCATTTATATTTTTAGGATAATCCTTGGAATATTATATATTATCAACTCTTTTCTAAAGATTTCAGAAGATATATATTGATAAAAATAGGAGAAAGGAACTTATCAATCATTTGGAGCAGGAATATGAAAAACAACAGTTGTTTCTGGGACTTGATAAACAGCTCTGTCTGGGCTAGAAGCCAGAATTGTCCTTGGTTTTGAAGGCAGTTTTGTCGTGGCTGAAGGCCTGACATTCCAGAAATGTTCTGGTTTCTTACCTTTCTCTTTCCTTTTACATAGCAACCCAATACCTGGAAGCTAGGTGTTATCAAATACTTCACTGACATTTGAAGTCCTGTTGAAACTCCAATCCAGCCACCAGGAAGGAAAGACTTATGAACACATTGTGGAGATCTACAGTGCAGCTAATTAGACTGAGCACCTAATCATTCACAACACACACAGGCACACATCTATACAAATACACACACACTCACACACACATCTTAGCACAGTAGAGACTTGTTATTCGATTGACAGAGACCCTCAGTAATAATCTTCTTTCTTTGGGAGCCCTCCTGTTGCATAGACAGCTGCCTATTTCTTTGTTTTTAAGCTCTTTTCTAAAAACAAAACAAAAACAAAACCCACACAAAAAACCCTATTTTTATAAACACCTTGATTCCATTGTCTCTAAAATTCTTTCAAGCTTGGGAGACAAAGGATATGGAAGTGTGGAGCCTCTGCCTCTTTTTTCTTTTTCTTTTTTTTTTTTTTTTTTTTTTTTTTTTTTTTTTTTTTTTTTTTTTTTGGAGGGGGGTTGCTTTAGGAGCAATTGAATATCCAGAACTTTAGGCTCCCAAGTTATACTCACCTGTGATAAGAAATTCCCTTCAAACTCAATAAATTTCTCCAATTCCCTCCAGTTCATCATAAAGATTTTGCAATGTTGCAAATATTTCATAAATGATGCAAGAAAAGCTGCCAAAATCAACAAAGGAGAAACTTGTAGAGTGATGGGTGAAGTGAAACCATTTGATTTTTGGTGCTAAACCATTGCTGAATTATGAGCATTGTAAATGGCACCCATTATAAAAACTATTGCAGCAATATAATATTAGTTACAGCATCTTTATATTTGTTGCCATCAGCAGTTTTATCTGTAGCTGCCTTTCTGGAAGCTATTGTGTTTTCTCAGATCTAATTTTGTGAACCAATAAGTGTTTGCATGCCACCAACAGTGCCCTAATTAAATACAGCAACTTTGTATGTTTCCCTTAATTTTGAGAAGGAGCCGTTTTATTTTCCCTTATCTTTCCATCCTCCCAGGCAGCTCTGCATATTAGAAGGGGCTCTGTTAACCCCTGGGCAGATTTTATCCTTAATTGTAAATGAGCCGGAGGCTCCTTGGTACTTGAGAAGATTATTTTAGTGGGACACATACAAAGTTATGTGTGAGCACTTACTTCAAAAATTTACACTACTCTTAAAAATAGTATCTATCTTCAAGAAGATGAGTCATAAATGGATGGTACAGTAAACACATGTTATACATACTTTTGAGGAGAATATTTCTTGAAGACATGAAGGAAGACACTGAAAAAATTAGCAATAGATGTTAGAGTAGCTTTGATTTAGGTGAGGTAGAAGAAACACTTAAAATGGAAAGAAAGGTTCATGGCTGGAGCTTGTTCCTTGGAAACTTTATCTATAGTCAGGTAACTGCAGTAAAATTGACCAAGGCAGTACAAACTAGTTGGAATTGCAGTGTAGTAGAACTTGTGACATGGAAGAAGATGCTACTAGTGCATCCAAAAAAATTACCACTGCAACAGTTAATGAATATTTTTTTATGCCTGAAATAGTACATTATTGACAATTGAGAGGTAAGGCACAGCTGTGTACAATCAGTAATTGCTACTGAAATGGAAAGTGACTGCTTCAGCAAGATAAAGTATTTGCATTTAAATAAGAGATACATCTAGTCAACACTATCTTTGTGTTATGCGTTTTGAACAGCTCTTATGTTATTTTTCTTGTTTAAGGTTCATTTTTCCACTTTGCTGTAGAAATAAACAGAAAAACAAACTCAGTGTTGTAGTACTGTGCATGATCACCTTTTGGATAGTGGGCATGAGAAATGGGAAAGGATGGCTGCAAGGAGAACTTTGGACAGTAGCATACTAATACATGACTAGGAGATATTTGAAAGTGGTTGTGATGATCCCAGAAGACAGATGATATCATGATGAATACACCTCATCATTTATGTCATTCTTCTCTTTCCCATTAAAATTTTGAAATGACATTTACTGTCTGCATGTAAATAAAAGTTCATTTCATCTATGCAAATTGTGCTTTTATTTACATATTTAATAAAGGGAATAAATTAACACTAAGTGAATAAAACCAAAAAAATACAAGCAAGTAAAGAGCATCATTAGCATTTATGACTGATATCTTTCTATCACATAAAAACATAAAAGCTATTAGATCAATCAAGCAGAATACTGATTATCAAATAAAGATATTCAGTATGTGTTGTATCCGGTTGATTATAAATTTGGGAATTTATAGCATTCAGAATAATATTTATCATTTTTGTTTAGGTAAAATATTTTCAAGCTTAAGACAGTATCTATACAATACCAAATGCAAATTTAAAATTTTTACATCTTAATTTTCTGTCAAAATGTTTAAAACTGTAGAAGTCAAAGTTATCAGAATCGATAAAAATTATATCAGGTTGTTCCTCAAATTAAAACAAAATAAAAGATAAAAATAAAATAAAAGATACAACTACAAATATTACTTGATGAATTATTTGGAATTATTTTAATATAAATTCTAAAAAACACAAAAGTTTTGTAGTTTTCAAAAATTGGACCAATATTGACAGCTGAGACTCATAGCCAAACTTTGGGCAGAGTGAAGGGAATCTTATGAAAGAAGGGGGAAATAGAAAGACCTGAGGGGGACAGCAGCTCCACAAGGAAAGCAACAAAACCAAGAATTTTGGGCCCAGGGATTTTTTCTGAGACTGCTACTACAACCAAGGACCATGCATGGAGATAACCTAGAACCCCTGCCCATGGCAGCTTGGTATCCAAATGGGTTCCCTAGTAATAGGAACAGGAACTGTTTTTGACATGAACTCAATGGCTGGCTCTTTGATCACCTCCCTCTAATGGGAGAGCAGCCTTACCAGGCCACAAAGGAAGACAATGCAGCCAGTCCTGATGAGACCTGATAGGCTAGGGTCAGATGGAAGGGGAGGAGGACTTCCCCTATCAGCAGAACTGGAGAGGGGCACAGGAGGAAAAGAGGGAGGAAAGGTGGGATTGGGAGGGAATGGGAGGGCTACAGCTGGAATACAAAGTGAATAAACTGTAATTAATATAAAAAATTTTAAAAAGAAAGTTAAAAAAATTTAAAAAATAAATAGCAACATTAAAAAAAGAAAGTTAAAACCAACAACAAATTCATGAAAATTAACCTTCAAATCACAAAGAGATGAGTCAGCATAGGCAACTGTTTTTCTCTCCTAGGATTAACCCTTTAGAAACAATAACAAAAACCGTAGAATAACTCTATGCTTCAGTGCATTTACAAAACATTGAAGAATATTTTCTAGAGTTACTGGGTTCTGTTTCTACAGAGGTTATTTAAGGCTTTACATTGTATATAACTTATAAAAATGCAAAATAATTCTTGTCTGCAGACAAGCAAATTCTGTGTTATCCAAACGAGATTCATTCACCTTCTGCTGCAGAATATTCTGCTTTACCTGCATGTTTGTATGATCTACCAGATCTATAAATGTGTCTGTTCACCAAAATCTCATTTTATCTATCGAAACCATCTACCTGGTTCCTGAATTGATTAGTCAATAGAATAGTTTTTTTTTAAATGTATTATTTCCTTACAGCTCCATGAAAGATATGATTTTACTTTATAAGTACTGTCACTGTGGTGTCACCAAAGAAAGAAATAACCCATCACAATCCCAGTGGGAACAGAAGTAAACTCAAGAAAACAAAGAATCCAAAGTAAGTTAATATTCCAGATTCTCACAGGCAATCAATCATTAACATTTCACACTGAACTTGATCTCTGTATTATTCACTATTGACAGGCCCAGTGATACTTGGGAGAAGTAGTGTAGGGCTGAGCACATATCTCAGCAGGTGGGGCACTTGCTTATCAGGTATATGAAAGTACTTCCATTAAGTAGTATTATTTGGAAAGTCATGAAAAATTATGGAAAAAAGGAGCTATAATTTTAAATAATTTCATATTTATATATAAATAAAACTGACAGAAAATAAGCCGCTACAAAAAGTTTCTTAATCATGTGACTTTAAATCTCAAAACCAACTGTGTTTCTAATATCAGTAACTAAATAAAGGCATGAGTGAATTTCATAAAACCTGTTTCAAGTGAGTATGTAGTTTATATCACTTTTATTTGCAAGATGTTTTTATAATGTTTAACATTGAAAGATAAATCAGATGCACTTATTAAAGCACAGATTTTTCTAAACTAGACTCAAAAGAATGAAGTATAGGAGATAGAGTAAAGTCCACAGAATAAGTAGAGATATGTGCATTTCAGAATGTAGAGTGAACTTGCAACAGGTGAGTTGAAGAAGCTGGAACAGTGAAAGACAAAGGAGATAATCCAGAAACCAACCCATGGCTGACTGAATAACATTGACTTGAGGCAGAAAATGACAGAGAAACCCAATGAACAAGAAAAAATGTTTAAACTTAAAATGGCTTCTCATCTGAGAACTATCCAATTTCAAGTGAATTAAAATAGCAAGAATCAATTTCAAACTATGTTTGAAGAGAGCAGGCTCTTCTTTCTTTTCTGTTTATTTTTAATTAGCCTAGAAAGACAATAGGGTTCTAGATGCCATTTTTAAACAGCTCTGGTTGAATCTTCCAACCTCTCTGTTCATCCTTCTCTGTTGCCCTCATTCCTTTTTATTCCTTTTTATCTTTTTATGTCTTCCACTTTCATATCACAGGTGTTCTACTCTTCTCTACCTCCCCTTCCTAAAAGCTTCTTTTCTTTTTCCCTTTCATTGTCTCCTTTATAGTTTCTTGGGTTGTATGTGCTTCTCCTCCTACAGAAATACACAAACACAAGAATTTCAAAGCCAGGATCTCCGTATGAGAGGGTACATCCAGAAATTTTCTTTCTGAGCCTTCATTACCCCACTGAAGAAGGACCTTTTTAAGAACTCTGAAACTTTCTCAGTGTTAACCTTGGTCTCCTCTATTCTACAAGGTCTCTACCTTCTTTGTTCTCTTAATACCCTCAGCTCTGTCTTCAACTTAAACTCTGCTGGATTTGTCTTATTTCCCATTCCTTCACTGAAAACTACAATCAATGCAATAAACAGGGTAATCTTAAGATTCAGATCTGTCTCTCTACTTTGTCACTTATGATAGCTAGTGTTAAATGTCAACTTGACAGACTCTAAACTCACGTGACAGATGATCCTCTGGACTTTTCCACAGAGTATTATCTTGATTGATGGATGTGGAAAGACCCACCTTAACTGTGAGTGTAACTACTTCCCTGCCATGGGATACTGAATTATGTAAGTAAAAGAGAACTGAAAAGTATGATAAATCTGTTGCTCTCTGTTACTTGACTGTGGCTGTCATGTAACCAGATGTCTCAAGCTCCTCTGTGACTTCCCTGCACTAAACCTTAACCTGAAACTGTTAGCCAACGTGAACTTCCTTTCTCCCAGGTTGCCTTTGTCAGAGGATTTGATAATAGTGACTAGAATTGGGCTGTAAAGATGGCTCAGAATTTAAGAGCACTGGTTGCCCTTCTAGAGATCCTGAGTTCAATTCCCACATGGTGGCTCATAACCTGAGATTTGGTGCTCTCTCCTGGCACAGAGGCATACATGCAGACAATCTTGTATACATAATAAATATTTATTTTTTAAAAAAGAAAGCAAAACAGCATTTCTCAACAACCACTGTCTTTTGTGTTCAGTGAATTCAAAATTGTTATCTAGAATTCTCTGCCTTCTTGTTGCTTAAATCTATAAAGTATTCTAATCATTTTGTTTCATTGAGGTTGGATGCAAGTAATTGGAGGTATTTAAAAATTATATTTATTTTTAACTACTAATCAAATTTTAATAATTCTTCATATTTTACAGTTACCATGCAGTGCTTTGATACATATACACAATGTAATGTCTAACTCAGATTAAACACATATAGTTACACTTATCCATTTCTTATGGTTAAAAACTTTCAGATGCTTTCTCCTTTTAATATGAATTTTTTTATTTTCCAACCATATTGCTGTAATTAATTTTAATGCAAACAAGACATATTAAGAAATACTACAAAGAAGAAAAATTAAAATTCTTAATAATTTCTGAAAATATTTATTAATATGTGAAAGTTTTTAGTAAAATTCAATACAAGTGTGTGTCACCATGTCTGGCTCACAAATTTTCCTTTACAAAACATAGTCATGAACAAGAAAAGGAAGAAGTCTTAAAACCACCTCTTTTCAAAGTCTTTATAGATTGGCCCTATACATAATTATCTGTATGCTAAATTTTGACCTCTTGAATTCTATGTTAATGAAATATCCACAGATTTGCTCCTCTTTCTCTCTCTTTTTTTTTTTTTTTTACATTATCCTATTCCTTTAGATCTGGACAATTACTCATTTGTAGTTGAGCAGTCTCCGACCTGCTCTGAGACTCTGGGGAACAGCCTACTCAAAATGCTCCTCCACTGAACTAAAGCCCAGTGAGCCTCACCTGCCGCATATCAAGCTGAGCCTACTATCCTTAATCATATTAAACATGGGCCTACAATTAGGAAAGCTGTGTAACACAACATCTGCTTATGACATAGGTTTAGATTTCTCCTGTGATTTGTTTAAGGTATAACAAACTAAATGTTTTCATCGATTCTCATATCAAAACAACACAGTTAAAAGCACACTGGACCTTAGCAATGTTTTAGCACTGAACAACAGTGAATTTCTGGATGAAAGGTTGCCATGATGACAATGTCAACAACTTCAAAATGAGGCTTAAGACAAGCTAATAAAAGATGGTAATATACCATCAACTCATTGTTTGGCTGGCATAGAATTCTTCAGAGGAAACTAAATTTTGACTACAGTTTTTCTTTTTGTCTTTTTGAATTTTCTTTTAGGAAGAAAGAACACCTTTTTCTTCTGGCATTTTACAACTTTTCTGTAACCGGCCATCAGTATGCCAGTGCTGACTGAGCAATTTGCCTTCATCAGTTGCTGTTTCTTTTCTTATTCCTTTAGGTGTCTCTACTTTTGCCTCACTTCTTTTGAGTAGTACGTCACAAAGATTTGTGGAAATCACATTTCTATCCAAGGGCAACATTGCAAGGTAAATGAACGGTTTGGAATCGATGAATGTAAATACTCTGTGGTATACTTCTATAATCTTCTCTGTTCATTGATATTAAATATTTATTATAAAAAGTATTTTATTTATTTTTGATGGCAGACATATACATAATGTATTCTTCTCATATTCATCCACATTCCCCTATTCCTTCCTCTCCTGTTCCCTTTGGTCCCCTTCTTTTTCTCAACAAGTCCCTCACCTAATTTCACACATTGTTAATGACCCCTGAGCTTAATTAAGGTGTCTTATAAAGGGTGAGTATGGATTTACATGGAATATGAGCAACTTATTAGTGTCTCCACGATTGAAGAAAACAGATTTGTCCTCCCCCAGCAACCAACAGCTCTTCAACAAGAGACGAGGCCTCAAGAGCCCCTTTGACAAATATTTCTCATCAGCATTTTATGCAGTTCTTAATTAAAAGCTTCAGTACTTTCAGTTGTGACACATGCTGTCTAATTACTGAGTTTTACCTTGTAAAAGTATAACACTTCTTACATACTGAAACTATTTATGACTAGACATCCCACTTGTATACTTGCGTAACTACTGACAAACTCAGCATGTCAGCAATATTTAGTGTCTTCATCTGGATCCCTTGCATCCCCAGTAGAAGAATGATCAACACACACTGATGCAACTGACTTTCACCCAAGTTATAAATATTTTCCACATTATCAATTGGTTCAACTCATTTCTTTATGATTCCAGTTGACTGAATGAATTGAAGCAATGTTAACATTTTCACTGATTCACTGATTCACTTCTTATTCTTTAAGATAGTCAGATTATGGGTTAGAGAACTGTAATTCACATGCAAGTGTCATCACTGCCTTGCTCATGAAGTGCTAGGTAAATATCTTGAGTTTCATGTAAGTAGTAATTGGTGTCTTTTCACCAGACAAAGAACTGCAGACAGTAGTTTTGGAGACACAACAAAAAAGATGCAAAATTATAAATGCTAAAGTAAAAAATTCTGAAAACATGGTGTGTGTATTTATGAATGGCTAAAATCTTCATCCACTCTTTGTGAAGCTTAAGAGGCTAATTTACCACACATTAGTATCCTAAGAAAAGATAAAAATTCAAAAGTTGAAGTGAATATTTCATTGAATGAATATGTAATTTATTTCCATTTTCATGTGAAATGTGTTTTAAAATACGTTGGTTATCTGATGTTATTTAAGAAATGACGACACAGCTGTGTCTTGGAACAATGCATGTGTACCACAGCATGGTTTCCACAGCAAAGAGCCCAGAAAAGGCTTAGATCACCCCTTGCTTCAGGGCATCTCAAAAAGCGTGAACTAAGGTTCTGTCCAGTGCTAAGATCTCATGTGATGCTCTGCTGGGGAAAGACCTGGTTCCTGGCTCAAAAATTTGAAAGGACTTGGCTTTTAGGGAACATTCAGTGGATTTCTTGCTATCAGCTAAGAACTGTCCTCAGTTTCATATTTCATGGTACTATGCCATATATGGTCTTTTTATTGACACCAATAGTGTGGGAAGAGCCTAGCCAAAAGAGATATAACAATCTTACATAACATGATCACAAAAGCAGCATCAAGTCACCTTTGTCATCATCTGCCATCCCACCCACATGCAATAGGAAGATATTATGCAAGAGCAAGTAGTGCGAGGAGGTGATAAGTAAAAGTCATATTAAAATCTGCCAACTACACTGATTAAGCACTGAAAAATGTCTCAAATTTTTCATATAAATTTTTATTTAAGATTGTTAGTAATTAACAGGAAAACATTATGAAATATGTGCCAGATAGTTTTTGACTCTCCTAAGAAAATATTTCTTTAGCAAAGGTAAAAAGAACTCACCCTGAAGGAAATATCATATATAGAAGTGTGGACAGCTAGCAAACAGTGAGAGAAGTTTTGTGGTAGTCATACTAAACAGCACATTTTGGCATGTATGGCACAGTGTCATTTAATTTTTTTTTGAGAAACTAAAATATATTTACCTTATATTCCCTTTTTTGTTTTTGTTACACATGTATATGTGTGTATATATGTATGTGCATGCCTGTGTGTGTATTTACAATCTCCTAAAGACATATTGTTAGTTGTATGCATGTAATTTCTATGCTGACATTAGGTTTAGGATAACCAATTGGGGAACTTATTTTTAGAAACGTTATTATTCCTATCTCATCACTCCAAAGTTGCTTGAAGTTCTGTGTTAGAAGAATTTTATTACCTTTTAAGATTTACACTAACGAAATTATGAGTCTAAATTTCCTCTTCTGATTCCTCAAGTGTGAATTGTAGAAGATGCTATTCTACCACAGCAAGAAACAAAATGCAGCACCAGCCTATATCTCAGCCCTGGTCAACATAGGGTCTCTGGCTCAAAAAAAAAAAAAAAAAGAAAAAGAAAAAAAAGTATTTTTGGAATGTATGCATATGCATGTGTGTGTGTAAGAGAGAGAGAGAGAGAGAGAGAGAGAGAGACAGAAAGAGAGTCTCATAATTCTTACCTGGGTTATTTTTTTAACCTTACAGGTTTTTTTGTTATATATTATGATATTTTGATTTTGTTTTTATGGTTTCCTGTGTGTACAAATGTGTGTGTCTCTGTGTATGTACATCTATATGTGTTTCTTGTGCTTCCTTTTTTGTATTGCTTGTTTTGTCCTTTTCTGGTTTGTTTGTTTTTATTTTGTCCTATTTTACTTTTTGATCTCTATATGTTTCTAATGAAAGAGAGAAAGGAAGAGTATGGAGCTGGGTGGGTAGGGAGGTAGGTAGGAGCTGAAGGAGCTAGGACAGGAGAAGCCATACTCAGAATACACTGTATGAAAACACACACACACACACACACACACACACACACACACACACACACACACA
>NW_026592134.1:0-1857 GCF_907164565.1 Psammomys obesus | reverse complement strand
AATAGACCATATAGTTGGTCACAAAGCAAGCCTCAACAGATACAAAAGGATTGAAATAATCCCTTGTATACTATCTGACCACCATGGACTAAAGCTGGACATCAACAACAACAGAAACAACAAAAAGCCGACACGCACATGGAAACTGAACAACTTACTACTCAATGACAGCTGGGTCAAGGAAGAAATAAAGAAAGAAATTAAAGACTTTCTAGAATTCAATGAAAATGAAGGCACAACATACCCAAATTTATGGGACACATTGAAAGCAGTGCTCAGAGGAAAATTTATAGCACTAAGTGCCTACAAGAAGAAATCCGTAACATCACATACAAACAACTTAATGGCCCAACTGAAAAACCTAGAAAAAAAAGAAGCAGATACACCCAAGAGGAGCAGAAGGCTGGAAATAATCAAAGTAAGGGCAGAAATCAATCAATTAGAAACAAATAAAATTATCTAAAGAATCAATGAAACAAAAAGCTGTTTCTTTGAGAAAAATCAACAAGATAGACAAACCCTTAGCCAAACTAACTAAAAAGCAGAGAGAAACCATACAAATCAGCAAAATCAGAAAGGAAAATGGGGACATAACTACAGACACTGAGGAAATCCAAACGATTATTAGGTCATAGTACAAAAGCCTATATGGCACAAAATTTGAAAATCTAAATGAAATGGATAACTTTCTTGACAGATTCCATCTACCAAAATTAAGTCAAGATTAGGTAGAAAGACTGAATAGCCCTATATCTCCCAAGGAAATTGAAGCAGTCATTAACAGTCTCCCCTCCAAAAAAAGCCCTGGACCAGATGGCTTCAGCGCAGAATTCTACAAGACCTTCAAAGAAGTACTAACACCAATTCTCCTCAAACTATTCCATAAAATAGAAACAGAAGGAACACTACCAAACTCATTCTATGAAGCCACAGTCACTTTGATACCTAAACCACACAAAGATCCAACCAAAAAAGAGAACTTCAGACCTATCTCTCTTATGAACATTGATGCAAAAATACTCAATAAAATACTTGCAAACCGAATCCAAGAACACATCAAAGATATCATCCACCATGACCAAGTAGGCTTCATCCCAGGAATGCAAGGGTGGTTCAACATACGGAAATCCATCAATGTAATCCACCACATAAACAAAATGAAGGAGAAAAACCACATGATCATCTCCTTAGATGCTGAAAAAGCATTTGACAAAGTCCAGCACCCATTTATGTTTAAAGTCTTGGAGAGATCAGGGATACAAGGCACATACCTAAAGATAGTAAAGGCAATATACAGCAAGCCTATAGCCAACATCAAACTCAATGGAGAGAAACTTAAAGCAATCCCACTGAAATCAGGGACAAGACAAGGCTGCCCACTCTCTCCATATCTCTTTAACATTGTACTTGAAGTCCTAGCCAGAGCAATAAGACAACTAAAGGAGATCAAGGGGATACAAATCGGAAAGGAAGAGGTCAAAGTGTCACTATTTGCAGATGATATGATAGTATACATGAGCGACCCCAAAGATTCAACCAGAGAACTTCTTCAGCTGATAAACACCTTCAGCAAAGTGGCAGGATACAAAATCAACTCAAAAAAATCAGAAGCCCTCTTGTATACCAAAGACAAAAAGGCCGAGAAAGAAATTAGGGAAACAACACCCTTCACAATAGCCACTAATAACATAAAGTACCTTGGTGTGACTCTAACCAAGCAAGTGAAAGACCTGTTTGAGAAAAACTTCAAGTCTTTGAAGAAAGAAATTGAAGAAGATCTCAGAAGATGGAAAGATCTCCCGTGCCATGGATTGGTAGGATTAACATTGTGAAAATGGCCATCCTGCCAAAAGCAAT
>NW_026592133.1:0-1857 GCF_907164565.1 Psammomys obesus | reverse complement strand
AATAGACCATATAGTTGGTCACAAAGCAAGCCTCAACAGATACAAAAGGATTGAAATAATCCCTTGTATACTATCTGACCACCATGGACTAAAGCTGGACATCAACAACAACAGAAACAACAAAAAGCCGACACGCACATGGAAACTGAACAACTTACTACTCAATGACAGCTGGGTCAAGGAAGAAATAAAGAAAGAAATTAAAGACTTTCTAGAATTCAATGAAAATGAAGGCACAACATACCCAAATTTATGGGACACATTGAAAGCAGTGCTCAGAGGAAAATTTATAGCACTAAGTGCCTACAAGAAGAAATCCGTAACATCACATACAAACAACTTAATGGCCCAACTGAAAAACCTAGAAAAAAAAGAAGCAGATACACCCAAGAGGAGCAGAAGGCTGGAAATAATCAAAGTAAGGGCAGAAATCAATCAATTAGAAACAAATAAAATTATCTAAAGAATCAATGAAACAAAAAGCTGTTTCTTTGAGAAAAATCAACAAGATAGACAAACCCTTAGCCAAACTAACTAAAAAGCAGAGAGAAACCATACAAATCAGCAAAATCAGAAAGGAAAATGGGGACATAACTACAGACACTGAGGAAATCCAAACGATTATTAGGTCATAGTACAAAAGCCTATATGGCACAAAATTTGAAAATCTAAATGAAATGGATAACTTTCTTGACAGATTCCATCTACCAAAATTAAGTCAAGATTAGGTAGAAAGACTGAATAGCCCTATATCTCCCAAGGAAATTGAAGCAGTCATTAACAGTCTCCCCTCCAAAAAAAGCCCTGGACCAGATGGCTTCAGCGCAGAATTCTACAAGACCTTCAAAGAAGTACTAACACCAATTCTCCTCAAACTATTCCATAAAATAGAAACAGAAGGAACACTACCAAACTCATTCTATGAAGCCACAGTCACTTTGATACCTAAACCACACAAAGATCCAACCAAAAAAGAGAACTTCAGACCTATCTCTCTTATGAACATTGATGCAAAAATACTCAATAAAATACTTGCAAACCGAATCCAAGAACACATCAAAGATATCATCCACCATGACCAAGTAGGCTTCATCCCAGGAATGCAAGGGTGGTTCAACATACGGAAATCCATCAATGTAATCCACCACATAAACAAAATGAAGGAGAAAAACCACATGATCATCTCCTTAGATGCTGAAAAAGCATTTGACAAAGTCCAGCACCCATTTATGTTTAAAGTCTTGGAGAGATCAGGGATACAAGGCACATACCTAAAGATAGTAAAGGCAATATACAGCAAGCCTATAGCCAACATCAAACTCAATGGAGAGAAACTTAAAGCAATCCCACTGAAATCAGGGACAAGACAAGGCTGCCCACTCTCTCCATATCTCTTTAACATTGTACTTGAAGTCCTAGCCAGAGCAATAAGACAACTAAAGGAGATCAAGGGGATACAAATCGGAAAGGAAGAGGTCAAAGTGTCACTATTTGCAGATGATATGATAGTATACATGAGCGACCCCAAAGATTCAACCAGAGAACTTCTTCAGCTGATAAACACCTTCAGCAAAGTGGCAGGATACAAAATCAACTCAAAAAAATCAGAAGCCCTCTTGTATACCAAAGACAAAAAGGCCGAGAAAGAAATTAGGGAAACAACACCCTTCACAATAGCCACTAATAACATAAAGTACCTTGGTGTGACTCTAACCAAGCAAGTGAAAGACCTGTTTGAGAAAAACTTCAAGTCTTTGAAGAAAGAAATTGAAGAAGATCTCAGAAGATGGAAAGATCTCCCGTGCCATGGATTGGTAGGATTAACATTGTGAAAATGGCCATCCTGCCAAAAGCAAT
>NW_026592132.1:0-11387 GCF_907164565.1 Psammomys obesus | reverse complement strand
ACACACACACACACACACACACACACACACACACACACACACACACATATATATATATATATATATCTTCCAGAACAAAGAACACACACACAAGAGTCTCATGATTTGACCCTTTTCTACAATGCTCTAGAACAAATTCTCTGTATTACCGTTGTGCCTATGTGTCTGAACATCTCTGAGCTCTCCCTCATCTACTGCAGTCTTCCAGACTCCTCACTGCTGTGTGTCTATTCACTTCTGGCACAACATCTCACTGAATGCTGACTTTGTGCAGTTTGTCATTTTGTCTTTCTTATATGCCAATTTCTTCATTTTTTTTCTGTTTTAAATATCACTTTGTCAAAGACTGTTGGTGATTGACTAAAATAAAGAGGTTATTTTTCTCCATTCTCACCAATAACCAAACTCTATTCTCGTTTGCATAGTAGCCTCTTTAATGTTATATTTATATCTATGCCTGGATATAATATTTATGTGCAAACCATTATTTAAATTCTATATGTGCGTGTGTGTGTGTGTGCACATATATATGCAATTGGATATTTTAGTTCTTCTACTTCTCCTTCTTCTCCTTCTTCCTATTCTTGTTCTTATTATTATTAGTTACAATTTATTCATTTATATACCAGTTGTAGCCCCATGCCTCATCTCCACCAGGTCCCACCATCCCTCTTTCTTCTTCCTTTGTTCCTCTTCCCTAATCCACTGATGGCAGAAGTCCTCCTCCCAATGTCTGACCCTAGTCCCATCAGGACTGCTTGAGTCCTCTTTCTCTGTGGGCTGGCTAGGTAGCCCCACAAGAGAGAAGGGATCTTTATCAGAGAATTTCATGAAAGAAGGGGCGTTCTTTATATCAACATCCCAACCCAAAGCCCCAAGGTTATTTATTTTTTTTATTTTACTTGTAGTCTCAAGAAACATTTTCTTGTGAGATCGATGAATTCATATACTTTTATGTGATAAATATGACATTTCAAATAATGGCCTGCCTGGTTCTCTGGGTATAAATTATGGCTTCCGGTTTAGTTTTTTATGGGATTCCTGAGTATGCAAATGACTGAGTCTCTGAGTCTTATACCTTCGCTTGGACTCTTTTCCTTCAGTTTGTTTATCCTTTCCCATTTCCATTTTGTTAATGTTTGCTATACTATATATTACATTATAATAATAATCACTTTGAATCTTGTTTGTTTTCTAATGAGACAGAAGAGTGGATCCAATAGGAGAGGAAGTTATTGGAAAAAGTAAAGGGAGAAAAAAAATCATAGTCATGATTTATTTTTGTATGAGAAAAACATATTTTTATAAAAGAAAAAGTTATAAAATAAAATGTTTCTGTTAATTTTTCTTGATTTATATGTGATTTTTTTCTTCTGTAATCAATATTTCCTCTACAATTGCAAATAAAGACTAAATATAATAGCATGAGACTATGTGTGACTTTGCTTCCACAAGCAAGGACTATATTTAAACTATACATTAGCTCCTACATATTACAGATAGAGAATGAAAAAATGAGCCAAGGTGATTCATGAAATATTCAGCCCCCCTTTGATATCAGCAGAGCGTTGGCAATGTCACAGCCTATCCTTTCACATCCCAGCTCTCAAATATGTCACAATGCTTTGACAGGTCTCATCTCTGACTGGAAAATGACTTCAGAGTCCCTGACATTTTAATGTCTGGATTTACATAAACAGACAGTTTTTTACAAAAGGAATAGAAAAGTGAAGTGGAGCTTAAGAGTTTTTTTTTTAAATTTTTTCTTGGTTTGGTGTGCGAAATTGGCTAATTGTAGAATATCAAGGAAAAGTGCAAGACTAATGGTTCTAATTTCTTTAACAGTTTTCTTTTTTTCAATATCTAGAAAATGAACAATTGACACACAGACCACTTGGATATTATTTATATTTGCCCTATATTCATTGCAATACGGTCAATCCAAGAAATTAAGATATCAAAGATGAACCAACTGACAAGAACCTAATTTCATAAGTTGATTTGTTGGTTCATTGTGTTGTTGGAGCAAACTTTTTTTTTTTTCTTAAGATTCATATAAATGCTGAAGTTCTTGCAAGCCTATGATTTTTCTACTTTGGGCAGTTTTTGTGTGTAGACCAAATGTCACAGTTTGTTGTTAATATTAACACGACAAAGATTAAGATCATTGCTCCTCCTGAGCCCAAGTGCTCAGTCTGGATTGGCGGCTCCATCCTGGTCTCCCTGTCCACCTTCAGCAGATGTGTATCAGGAAGCAGGAATACTACGAGTCAGGCCTCTCCATCTTCCAACACAAATGTTTCTAGATGGACTGAGCAGGTGCCAGGCATCTGCTGCATGAGCTAATTCCTAAGTATCGATTTGCCCTGGCAAATGTACACACCTCGTGCTAGCCTCATGAAACTGGAACAACCCTTGGAAAAGAAATTTGTCCTTGAAGACTGTATCGATATCAGCACCAGATCACAGAATCAACAACAGATTTTTGACCTCGTACTCAAGTTAACTGTTCCCGTGGTGCATATTTAATACCCTGTGCATATCTGGATTTACTCCTCAGTCCACGTGGTTTTGTCGCTTGGTGGCTGGGCAGAGCACACTGTGGAGGAGAAACCTGGAGGATCAGTGTGAGCACCATGCAACGATCTGTGCAGGGTATTACTGGACAGCTGACTGTGAGGATTTCTCAAGGCTGGCAAGGCTTCCTGACCCACTTGCCACTTCCATCTTGCTGGTCTAACATGGTGGAAAAGTCTCCATCTTGGACCGAGTTTTCGTTCTAGTTTTTTCCCTCCTGACTATGGGTTGTTACTTGCTTTGAGAAGGATTACATTGATAACTGTAAATATATTCATCCTTTTAATTTATGTAAGATTTTTTTGTACTCAAATCTTCAAGAAATAAAAAAAAATTGTTTACTATTACAGTGAGAATATTAGGCCCCCAGCAATACGTAATAAAGAATAATGAAAGATAAAAAGATAATAAAAAATAAAGAAAAATAAAAGTGCTGCAGTAATTATCAAAAAACAAAAACAAAAACATGACATTTACAAAAGCAGTTGTGTTGTTTTTAATCATTAATTGACAGTACAAATTATACATCATACTTGTTAAAAGTAACTGAAAGGAATAGTCTATTTTGTTAACCTTTCCAGAAAACAAACAAACAAACAATAATGCTTAGTCACTGGTATGCAATGTGTACAGTGCCTTTTGTTTGTTTTTTGTTTTGCATGACAGGGTTTCTCTGTGTTGCCTTGGCTGTCCTTGACTAACCTGTAGACAAGGCTAGCTTAGAACTCATAGAGCCCCACCTGCTTCTGCCTCCCTGTGCGCTGCGACTACAAGTGCATGCTACTGCACCTGACTATAGAGTAACTTGTATTTACATTTTTTATATCTCTTTCTCCCTATTCTATCCTAATCCCTTCCTAAAACCCAACTCAACTCCACGTAGGAGAGAGGAAGGGTTAGTGGGAGAAGGAGCACTGTTCTTTCTTAGCTGTTTCCTGCTGGTTAGGGTTGTTGGGTTTCTTGGAGCCAGTCCAACTTCCTTTCTGGAGATCTCCAACCTCTTAACTTACTGCAACAACAGACAACCAGGAGCCACAGGTAGAAAGTAGCAACAGCCTTGTTCTTTCTCGGAGCTCCACACTCTCCAAGCTCTAGCATTTATTCTCTTTCTAGAGTCCTCAGATCTAAACTAATAGAGTAACTTATAGCACGTATTCAAATGTAGCCTTGGCACAACTGTAGGTCACAGACAAACAGAAAAACAAAAAGAAAAAAAGAGCAAGCAAGAAAGAAAGAATAAAAAGGTAGAAAGAAAGGAAAAAAGAAAGAAAAAGACAAAGAGAAAAAGGAAGGGAAGGAGAAAATGAAGAAAAGAAGGGAGGGGGTGGGACAGAGAGAGAGAATGAGAGAGTGAGGAGGAGTGAACAAATAGCTCTGCATCTCATGATCAATTTTCTATAAATAGGAAACAGAGATGCTAAAATAATCACAGTAATTGAAGTTAGGGGAAAAAAGAAGGGAGTTACACAGGAAATACCAAACAAACTTTTCAAGGGTTTCAGTGGATATGAGTATGTCTCTTTGTGACATCACCAACATATTTTGGTGTTTGGAAGAGAGACTGAGTATTAGACTGATAAGAGAAATGAGGAGCAGATCTCTGGTACCAAATCCACCTTCTACCAAACAGCATATGCTCTAAAATATTTATTACATTAGAATTTAAATATGTCACCAGATAAAAGGAAGCATTGTGGTAAGCTAAAATTCTACATATAGGAAAAAAGGGGACAGATTACAATGCAAATACATCATTAATAGCAGGTTTCTTTCCTTCTTTACTTCTGAAAAATGACAGTCATAATATTCTATTGAACTAAATCAGGATAAAATCTGAAAAGCCCCTTTATCAGAAAAAATGCAGACATAAACCATCACTTTGTGTTGTGATACAGACTGAACATCCTTTCTTACACATATCAAAAATTGTGGTCATCATAAATAAGTGGCCCAAAGAGATACTTTGAAAGGCAACTTTGGTTTGATGTCATGGCCTTGTTGAAAATAACATTGACTGATATTGTTTCTGTCGTTGATGGGATGATGAGGTTTCAATGTGTTCTACAGGTTTGGAAGCTCTGAATTGTATCTGATCATTCTTTAAAGGATTGACCTTTTTCAAATGAATTAAATAGCACTGATATTATCAACTGGAATGGAAGACTATGTTAGGATATTTTCTTTCTTTAAAAATCAGTTTGTTTAAATATTATGGTTTGTAAATTTTACCAGATATATTCAAACATTGATGGAAAATATAGATTAAAAATCCCTAGACTTGTTGCACGTAACATAGAGAAGAATAGCATAACATTGGGCTGTATTATCCTTAAAATGTCTTTTTTGTAAGTACAGACTAAGACTTATTTTTTCTTTCTACTACCAATTAATAGACCTTTATTAGTAACACTTTGTAGCTCAAAATATTCTGCACTTAAATTACCTTAAGAATTTCCAACTTTTAACCCAAAATTGGTGTTCAATACATGATTAGACAACAACCACAGAGTAGGCGACTGGTGTCCTCCAAAAGCAAGAGTGCCACCAAGCTCCCCTCTGGCTAATCATCAACCTGTAAGTGCAGTGCAATGCCAGGATGAGGACAATGATTTGAAGTTGTGCTTGTGTTTTTGAAATATGATTTCAAAACAATCCAAAAAGTCAGTTCTTGATCATTTAAATGCATCTTGAAAGAACATGTTTCTATGTTTGTGTGTGCGTGTGTGTACATAAATGTTTCCTCTGATACTGTTGATTTCAATCATACACATTATGATGTCTTGCATTGCTCACCATGAATCTTTTTCTCTTGTTCTCCTATGAACTCTTAGTTTCTGTGGATAGGCAATTTAACTGACAATAGACAGGGCCACATTTTATTGCAAGTGAGCCTTTTATAAGATCATTTAACCTAATGTAAGAATCTGATAAGTGGCAGGTTCAGGTCTAATGTGTTTTAATGCCGTTATCTGCTAAGTATTGGTTGAGCTTATCTGAATAGTTCCAGACTCTGAGATATGTAATTATCTATTTCACAGCTGCTGGCAGTCAAGGATGTGAAATACCAACATATAGCAAGACCATGGTTTGATGAGGTGAACAGTATATGTAAGTGCTAGACCACACTTTTATAGCTAAATCAGAAGACTTTAAAAATACATCTTTAAGGGGGCGGAGCCAAGATGGCGACTAGCACACACAGTTTCCGAGCTGTGGAAGAGATAAAGTTCTGAGCTGATGTGTGGAAGAACTTCTGAAGCCAGGGAAACAACGGAGAGACTTTCTAAACAACAGGGAACATCGCAGGAGGTGAAAACCTTGGTCTCGGGTCACCCACGGACTTGATTGGGGAAGGTGAGAAACGATCCTTTGATCTCTCGGCACTCCCCTCCCCCAGACCTCCCTCCTCCTCGGCACAGGCACAGCCGACTCGCCTTTCTCAGCGCAGACCTAACTGCCTGGGGCCTGCAGCCACTGAGGCGGAGCCCCAAGCCCTTTATCGGCAAAGGCCAGCAGTACTGTGTCTCGGAGCCCCAGATTCACTCGCAGCGGCTGCACCATCCTCCCAGGGCCCGAGTCTGCTAGACGCCATACTAGCTCCGCACGAGCGCCATCACTGACGGTACGGCCCGCCCAATCCCACAGTGACAGAGAATACGCTATATACTCACCAAAACCAGACAAAAACGCCATACAAGCTAGACACACCAGGCGCTGGGCCTCCGAAGCTTGGAGAGCACAGTAAAGAGACCCCAGGACTTCCCAGAAAGCATCTGGACTAGCAACCCAGTCTCCAGTTACAGCGGGACTTTCTAACCTGGCGGCGGAGCAGCACTGAGCTGGCGGGGCACATCAGCCCTCCAGTTTAAGACTAACCAGGGCCAAACCAGAGAACAGAAAGGCTGATTACCCCGATTCCCACTGACGTGACCACCCTGAAATCTCCAGCTGCAGCAAGACCTCATAACCTGGCAGTGACAGCAGCACGGAACTGGCGGAGCACATCAAAGAAGCAGGGCCAAACCAGAGAACAGAGAGCCCAGATACGCCAATCTCTGCCAAGTGTCCTGCCTGTAAGTGAGTGCACCCTTGAGAATCTGCAGCTCCACTGATCCTGGGTTCTGCTAAAACAGAAGCCAGGCATCGAACCCCCTCCCACCCATATACCCACTTTGGGAAACAGAGGGGCACTTGGAACATTGAAGTTCCTGCTCTGTGGGTCTAATTGAGGAGTTAAGGCAGTTAATGCCAGAAATTGCGCTGCGATCATCACTAGCGCCTGCGACATATACATTGCAGAGCCCCTCCCACACACTCAAGGGTTCAACATTAGCCATCACTCTGTCCCTCGAGACACACGCCCACACCCACTTACACACACACACACATATACACACACACGCACGCACGCTTGCATTTGCCTCTGTTTGCGCCTGCGTACTTTCCTCCCACAGGTACAGCTAGTCCTCAGCATACGCTAAGGACACGGGACCTCTCTCAACTTCCTGAAGAATTCTCCAGACTCGAGAGAGAGACAGTACCAGTCTGATTGGCAGAATCCAAAAACAAACAGGGAAGGTCTCAGACAAGCCAATGGCCAGGGGTAGGCGAAAGAACACTTCCAACATAAATCAGGACATCATGACTTCACCAGCAAACCCCAAAACCGATGGATACTCCAATTCATCAGAAGCACAGGAAAATGACCTTAAAGCCATGCTTGCTCAATTATTTGAGGCTTATAAGGAGGAAATGAACAAATCTTTCAAAGAGTTGGCCAGTCAATTGGAGGTAAAGAAAGAAGAAATAGACAAAACCCTTAAAGAAACACAGGCAAACATAGCCAAACAAATAGAGGCACAAGTAGAGAAAAAATTAGTGGCATACAAAAAGGAAATGAACAAGGAAATAGAGTCCATCGTAGAGAGACAGGAATCCAAATTCAAACACATGGAAGAAATGGTGCAAGGCATGAAAACAGAATTAGAATCAATAAAGAAAACACAAAATGAGAAAACTCTTGAGCTGGAGAACTTGGAGAAAAGATCAGGAACCACAAAAGTAAGCATCACCAACAGAATACAAGAGATGGAAGAGAGAATCTCTGGAGCTGAAGACACACTTGCAGAAATTGATACTTCTCTCAAAGAAAAAGTAAAATCAGAAAAATTCCAATCACAAAATATCCAAGAAATCAAGGATGCTATGAAAAGACAAAATCTAAGAATAATAGGAATTGATGAAAAAGAAGACTCCAGGCTCCAAGGTCCAGAAAATATTTTCAAGAAAATCATAGAAGAAAATTTTCCCAACTTAAAGAAAGAGATGTCCATAAATATACAAGAGGCCTACAGAACACCAAATAGACTAGACCAGAAAAGAAACACATCACGTCACATCATAGTCAAAACACTAAATCTACAGAACAAAGAAAAGATATTAAAAGCAGCAAGGGAAAAAGGCCAAGTAACATATGAAGGTAGACCTATCAGAATCACACCAGACTTCTCATCAGAAACTATGAAAGCCAGAAGGGCCTGGGCAAGCATCATGGAGACTCTAAGAGATCACAAATGTCAACCCAGACTACTATACCCTGCAAAGCTTTCAATCAACATAGATGGAGAAAACAAAATATTCCATGACAAAACTAAATTTACGCAATATCTATACAGCAAACCAACCCTACAGAAGATACTAGAAGGAAAACTCCAATCCAACGAAAACGAATTCACCCAAGAAAACAGGGCATACAGATAACATCCCAACAAAAATGAAAAGAAAACAAGCAATGAAACAAGGTAAGATCATCGACTCCATTACAAAAGGAACTAACATGCATTGGTCAATATTATCTATCAATATTAATGGACTCAACTCACCAATAAAAAGACACAGGCTAACAGAATGGTTACGGAAACAGGACCCAACATTCTGTTGCATCCAAGAAACACACCTATGCAACAAAGATAAACACTACCTCAGAGTAAAGGGCTGGAAAAATGTTTTTCAAGCAAATGGTTCCAGAAAACAAGCTGGAGTAGCCATCCTAATATCTAATAAAATAGACTTTCAACCCAAGTTAATCAAAAAAGATAAGGAGGGCCACTATATTCTCATCAAAGGAAAAATCCAACAAGAGGACATCACAATTTTGAATATCTATGCCCCAAATACAAGAGCACCTACATTCGTAAATGAAACAATATTAAAGCTTAAATCATACATTGATCCTAATACCTTAATAGTGGGAGACTTCAACACCCCACTCTCATCAAGGGACAGATCAACCAGACAGACACCAAATAGGGAAATAAAAGCACTCACAGAATCCCTAAATCAAATGGACCTAATAGATGTCTACAGATCTTTTCACCCAAACTCAAAAGAGTACACCTTCTTTTCAGCACCACATGGAACCTTCTCCAAAATAGACCATATAGTTGGTCACAAAGCAAGCCTCAACAGATACAAAAGGATTGAAATAATCCCTTGTATACTATCTGACCACCATGGACTAAAGCTGGACATCAACAACAACAGAAACAACAAAAAGCCGACACGCACATGGAAACTGAACAACTTACTACTCAATGACAGCTGGGTCAAGGAAGAAATAAAGAAAGAAATTAAAGACTTTCTAGAATTCAATGAAAATGAAGGCACAACATACCCAAATTTATGGGACACATTGAAAGCAGTGCTCAGAGGAAAATTTATAGCACTAAGTGCCTACAAGAAGAAATCCGTAACATCACATACAAACAACTTAATGGCCCAACTGAAAACCCTAGAAAAAAAAGAAGCAGATACACCCAAGAGGAGCAGAAGGCTGGAAATAATCAAAGTAAGGGCAGAAATCAATCAATTAGAAACAAATAAAATTATCTAAAGAATCAATGAAACAAAAAGCTGTTTCTTTGAGAAAATCAACAAGATAGACAAACCCTTAGCCAAACTAACTAAAAAGCAGAGAGAAACCATACAAATCAGCAAAATCAGAAAGGAAAATGGGGACATAACTACAGACACTGAGGAAATCCAAACGATTATTAGGTCATAGTACAAAAGCCTATATGGCACAAAATTTGAAAATCTAAATGAAATGGATAACTTTCTTGACAGATTCCATCTACCAAAATTAAGTCAAGATTAGGTAGAAAGACTGAATAGCCCTATATCTCCCAAGGAAATTGAAGCAGTCATTAACAGTCTCCCCTCCAAAAAAAGCCCTGGACCAGATGGCTTCAGCGCAGAATTCTACAAGACCTTCAAAGAAGTACTAACACCAATTCTCCTCAAACTATTCCACAAAATAGAAATAGAAGGAACACTACCAAACTCATTCTATGAAGCCATAGTCACTTTGATACATAAACCACACAAAGATCCAACAAAAAAAGAGAACTTCAGACCTATCTCTCTTATGAACATTGATGCAAAAATACTCAATAAAATACTTGCAAACCGAATCCAAGAACACATCAAAGATATCATCCACCATGACCAAGTAGGCTTCATCCCAGGAATGCAAGGGTGGTTCAACATACGGAAATCCATCAATGTAATCCACCACATAAACAAAATGAAGGAGAAAAACCACATGATCATCTCCTTAGATGCTGAAAAAGCATTTGACAAAGTCCAACACCCATTTATGTTTAAAGTCTTGGAGAGATCAGGGATACAAGGCACATACCTAAAGATAGTAAAGGCAATATACAGCAAGCCTATAGCCAACATCAAACTCAATGGAGAGAAACTTAAAGCAATCCCACTGAAATCAGGGACAAGACAAGGCTGCCCACTCTCTCCATATCTCTTTAACATTGTACTTGAAGTCCTAGCCAGAGCAATAAGACAACTAAAGGAGATCAAGGGGATACAAATCGGAAAGGAAGAGGTCAAAGTGTCACTATTTGCAGATGATATGATAGTATACATGAGCGAACCCAAAGATTCAACCAGAGAACTTCTTCAGTTGATAAACACCTTCAGCAAAGTGGCAGGATACAAAATCAACTCAAAAAAATCAGAAGCCCTCTTGTATACCAAAGACAAAAAGGCCGAGAAAGAAATTAGGGAAACAACACCCTTCACAATAGCCACTAATAACATAAAGTACCTTGGTGTGACTCTAACCAAGCAAGTGAAAGACCTGTTTGAGAAAAACTTCAAGTCTTTGAAGAAAGAAATTGAAGAAGATCTCAGAAGATGGAAAGATCTCCCGTGCTCATGGATTGGTAGGATTAACATTGTGAAAATGGCCATCCTGCCAAAAGCAATTTACAGATTCAATGCAATTCCTATCAAAATACCAACTCAATTCTTTACAGACCTTGAAAAAAAGATTCTCAGCTTCATATGGAGAAACAAAAAACCCAGAATCTCCAAAACAATCCTGTACAACAACAGATCATCTGGAGGTATCTCCATTCCCGATCTCAAGCTGTACTACAAGGCAACAGTAATAAAAACTGCATGGTATTGGCATAGAAACAGAAAGGAGGATCAATGGAATCGCATAGAAGACCCAGAAATAAACCCACACACCTATGAATACTCAATATTTGACAAAGAAGCCAAATCCATTCAATGGAAAAAAGACAGCATCTTCAACAAATGGTGCTGGACCAACTGGATGTCTACATGCAGAAAAATGAAAATAGATCCATATTTATCACCCTGCACAAAACTAAAGTCCAAGTGGATCAAGGACCTCAACATAAAACCAGATACTCAACATAAAACCAAATCAGCTGGAAAAAAAAGTGGGAAACAGCCTAGAACTCATTGGCACAGGAGACAAC
>NW_026592131.1:0-1904 GCF_907164565.1 Psammomys obesus | reverse complement strand
AATAGACCATATAGTTGGTCACAAAGCAAGCCTCAACAGATACAAAAAGATTGAAATAATCCCTTGTATACTATCTGACCACCATGGACTAAAGCTGGACATCAACAACAACAGAAACAACAAAAAGCCGACACGCACATGGAAACTGAACAACTTACTACTCAATGACAGCTGGGTCAAGGAAGAAATAAAGAAAGAAATTAAAGACTTTCTAGAATTCAATGAAAATGAAGGCACAACATACCCAAATTTATGGTACACATTGAAAGCAGTGCTCAGAGGAAAATTTATAGCACTAAGTGCCTACAAGAAGAAATCTGTAACATCACATACAAACAACTTAATGGCCCAACTGAAAACCCTAGAAAAAAAAGAAGCAGATACACCCAAGAGGAGCAGAAGGCTGGAAATAATCAAAGTAAGGGCAGAAATCAATCAATTAGAAACAAATAAAATTATCTAAAGAATCAATGAAACAAAAAGCTGTTTCTTTGAGAAAATCAACAAGATAGACAAACCCTTAGCCAAACTAACTAAAAAGCAGAGAGAAACCATACAAATCAGCAAAATCAGAAAGGAAAATGGGGACATAACTACAGACACTGAGGAAATCCAAACGATTATTAGGTCATAGTACAAAAGCCTATATGGCACAAAATTTGAAAATCTAAATGAAATGGATAACTTTCTTGACAGATTCCATCTACCAAAATTAAGTCAAGATCAGGTAGAAAGACTGAATAGCCCTATATCTCCCAAGGAAATTGAAGCAGTCATTAACAGTCTCCCCTCCAAAAAAAGCCCTGGACCAGATGGCTTCAGCGCAGAATTCTACAAGACCTTCAAAGAAGTACTAACACCAATTCTCCTCAAACTATTCCACAAAATAGAAATAGAAGGAACACTACCAAACTCATTCTATGAAGCCATAGTCACTTTGATACATAAACCACACAAAGATCCAACAAAAAAAGAGAACTTCAGACCTATCTCTCTTATGAACATTGATGCAAAAATACTCAATAAAATACTTGCAAACCGAATCCAAGAACACATCAAAGATATCATCCACCATGACCAAGTAGGCTTCATCCCAGGAATGCAAGGGTGGTTCAACATACGGAAATCCATCAATGTAATCCACCACATAAACAAAATGAAGGAGAAAAACCACATGATCATCTCCTTAGATGCTGAAAAAGCATTTGACAAAGTCCAACACCCATTTATGTTTAAAGTCTTGGAGAGATCAGGGATACAAGGCACATACCTAAAGATAGTAAAGGCAATATACAGCAAGCCTATAGCCAACATCAAACTCAATGGAGAGAAACTTAAAGCAATCCCACTGAAATCAGGGACAAGACAAGGCTGCCCACTCTCTCCATATCTCTTTAACATTGTACTTGAAGTCCTAGCCAGAGCAATAAGACAACTAAAGGAGATCAAGGGGATACAAATCGGAAAGGAAGAGGTCAAAGTGTCACTATTTGCAGATGATATGATAGTATACATGAGCGAACCCAAAGATTCAACCAGAGAACTTCTTCAGTTGATAAACACCTTCAGCAAAGTGGCAGGATACAAAATCAACTCAAAAAAATCAGAAGTCCTCTTGTATACCAAAGACAAAAAGGCTGAGAAAGAAATTAGGGAAACAACACCCTTCACAATAGCCACTAATAACATAAAGTACCTTGGTGTGACTCTAACCAAGCAAGTGAAAGACCTGTTTGAGAAAAACTTCAAGTCTTTGAAGAAAGAAATTGAAGAAGATCTCAGAAGATGGAAAGATCTCCCGTGCCATGGATTGGTAGGATTAACATTGTGAAAATGGCCATCCTGCCAAAAGCAATTTACAGATTCAATGCAATTCCCATCAAAATACCAACTCAATTCTTTAC
>NW_026592130.1:0-1904 GCF_907164565.1 Psammomys obesus | reverse complement strand
AATAGACCATATAGTTGGTCACAAAGCAAGCCTCAACAGATACAAAAAGATTGAAATAATCCCTTGTATACTATCTGACCACCATGGACTAAAGCTGGACATCAACAACAACAGAAACAACAAAAAGCCGACACGCACATGGAAACTGAACAACTTACTACTCAATGACAGCTGGGTCAAGGAAGAAATAAAGAAAGAAATTAAAGACTTTCTAGAATTCAATGAAAATGAAGGCACAACATACCCAAATTTATGGTACACATTGAAAGCAGTGCTCAGAGGAAAATTTATAGCACTAAGTGCCTACAAGAAGAAATCTGTAACATCACATACAAACAACTTAATGGCCCAACTGAAAACCCTAGAAAAAAAAGAAGCAGATACACCCAAGAGGAGCAGAAGGC
The DNA here is from genome assembly GCF_907164565.1 of Psammomys obesus. Classification (NCBI taxonomy): domain Eukaryota; kingdom Metazoa; phylum Chordata; class Mammalia; order Rodentia; family Muridae; genus Psammomys; species Psammomys obesus. The sequence continues at coordinate 1,500 of NW_026592130.1, read as the reverse complement.
TGGAAATAATCAAAGTAAGGGCAGAAATCAATCAATTAGAAACAAATAAAATTATCTAAAGAATCAATGAAACAAAAAGCTGTTTCTTTGAGAAAATCAACAAGATAGACAAACCCTTAGCCAAACTAACTAAAAAGCAGAGAGAAACCATACAAATCAGCAAAATCAGAAAGGAAAATGGGGACATAACTACAGACACTGAGGAAATCCAAACGATTATTAGGTCATAGTACAAAAGCCTATATGGCACAAAATTTGAAAATCTAAATGAAATGGATAACTTTCTTGACAGATTCCATCTACCAAAATTAAGTCAAGATCAGGTAGAAAGACTGAATAGCCCTATATCTCCCAAGGAAATTGAAGCAGTCATTAACAGTCTCCCCTCCAAAAAAAGCCCTGGACCAGATGGCTTCAGCGCAGAATTCTACAAGACCTTCAAAGAAGTACTAACACCAATTCTCCTCAAACTATTCCACAAAATAGAAATAGAAGGAACACTACCAAACTCATTCTATGAAGCCATAGTCACTTTGATACATAAACCACACAAAGATCCAACAAAAAAAGAGAACTTCAGACCTATCTCTCTTATGAACATTGATGCAAAAATACTCAATAAAATACTTGCAAACCGAATCCAAGAACACATCAAAGATATCATCCACCATGACCAAGTAGGCTTCATCCCAGGAATGCAAGGGTGGTTCAACATACGGAAATCCATCAATGTAATCCACCACATAAACAAAATGAAGGAGAAAAACCACATGATCATCTCCTTAGATGCTGAAAAAGCATTTGACAAAGTCCAACACCCATTTATGTTTAAAGTCTTGGAGAGATCAGGGATACAAGGCACATACCTAAAGATAGTAAAGGCAATATACAGCAAGCCTATAGCCAACATCAAACTCAATGGAGAGAAACTTAAAGCAATCCCACTGAAATCAGGGACAAGACAAGGCTGCCCACTCTCTCCATATCTCTTTAACATTGTACTTGAAGTCCTAGCCAGAGCAATAAGACAACTAAAGGAGATCAAGGGGATACAAATCGGAAAGGAAGAGGTCAAAGTGTCACTATTTGCAGATGATATGATAGTATACATGAGCGAACCCAAAGATTCAACCAGAGAACTTCTTCAGTTGATAAACACCTTCAGCAAAGTGGCAGGATACAAAATCAACTCAAAAAAATCAGAAGTCCTCTTGTATACCAAAGACAAAAAGGCTGAGAAAGAAATTAGGGAAACAACACCCTTCACAATAGCCACTAATAACATAAAGTACCTTGGTGTGACTCTAACCAAGCAAGTGAAAGACCTGTTTGAGAAAAACTTCAAGTCTTTGAAGAAAGAAATTGAAGAAGATCTCAGAAGATGGAAAGATCTCCCGTGCCATGGATTGGTAGGATTAACATTGTGAAAATGGCCATCCTGCCAAAAGCAATTTACAGATTCAATGCAATTCCCATCAAAATACCAACTCAATTCTTTAC
>NW_026592129.1:0-18282 GCF_907164565.1 Psammomys obesus | reverse complement strand
TGTGTGTGTGTGTGTGTGTGTGTGTGTGTGTGTGTGTGTGTGTGTGTTGAGAGAGAGTCAGAGACAGAGAGAGAGGGATGGGATCCTTTTCAGAGTGATGTCCAGCTAGGAAAGTAGAGTAGAGAAGGCGGGGAATTTTGCCAAATTAATTAAAAGAGAGACGGAATTAAAAGAGGGAGTTCAGGGAAGGGGGGATGGGAAAATTGTCCAATTTTATGCATCAGACTCTTAGGTTGGATTTGTAGTTTACGTTTAAAAACCAATAAGGGAAACTCTGGTTATTTCTAGGAACTTGGTTTCTTATATGCGAAGGAAGTTTGGGAGAGAATTGGGCAGTTCTGCCGGATCAAGCAAATGAAATCACTGGCAGCGGGTGCTGGACCTGGTCAGTGCTGGACCTGGTAAGTAATTTGTGTTAATCTGTTGCTGCTTAGGACGGTATAGCTTGGCTTCTTAAGCAACTGCTCTTAACTAAGTGTGTGCTTAGTACTTTGTTTTAAATCTCGGACTGCCTCGCTAGGAACTAATGAGTCAGATTAATGTGGCGTGGAGTCTGGAGCAGAGAACGGGGCAGGACCCTATTCAGAAGGTTGCTGAGTTTCCTTTACAATTATGCTGGCCAGGACTGGGTTGAACGGTGTCTTTCGGCAGGTTGAAAGGCTCCCTACTGTGCCTGTCCCTTACTTAAATGGCATTGGGTTCCTGAATGAGGACCAATGTGCTCGCCTGCTTGCCTTGTTTGCCTGTTTTCCTGGAGGAGAAGAAGCTGGTAGCGCTGAGGATGAGGCAAAGAGGGTTTTGTGGCTCTGCAACCACTTTATTTATGTCTGATTCTTTGTAAAAAAAAAAAAAAAAAAAAGTATGTACCTGCTATGTCCGTAAAAATTTTAAAGGCTTTTAATTTGGCATTTTAAAAATCAAAAATAATATGATTGCGCCAATGTCTTACTAGTCGCTAGCTGGCACTTTGCAAAAGTTTGGGACTACTGGAAGCTCTCCATATTGTATCTCTAAGGGCAAAGCCTGCCTCCCTTGTAGGAAGCACGGCTGGGGGAAATGGACAGAGCTGAGAAAGCAATGCCACCTCAGCTTAGTCTTTCAGTCTTAACTCCTGGCTGCTCTTATTAAAGGGTCTGCTTGGTGTGCTGGGTGAGGACGAATCGTTAGAAATGAATAAATGGAGACGGTGTGTAGTTAAATGTTTATCTTCAGCCTCTCGTGCGCATGTGACTAGGCAACAGAAGCCGCAGTACTTATTGGCGTATTTTGAGCGGAGAGACTTGGTGGGTGACCCCGCTTCCGCCAGAGGCCTGAGAGTTCTGCTGGGCACATGCAAAATTATTTCTTACAGATCACAGCCTCTGTGAAAGTTAGCTGCCGTAATAATCAAAGGTGGCAAAGAGTGACATATAGAAAAAGCATGTTTTTTGGTTTTTTTTCATGTCTATCTATGAAGAATTTACATGTACTAGGTTGCTCTGGAAACATCCTGGTCGGGGCTGGCAAGATACCTTCAGGGGTGGGCAGGGTCAAGGCTGTGGCCGGCATTCTTTCTTGTGGGCCTACCTACCTGTGCTCTCCAACTTCATGTCCTCACCTGTATGAGAACCCTCAAATGGAATGCCGTGACTGAGGAGGAGAATGAGAAATTGCCAGGGACTGAAAATTGGTTTTGTTCAGGGTAGGGAGAAAGAATCTTGACTAGGCCGTGTTTTACATCCAAACCCCCAAACAAAATGAGAATATGCCACCAAGTTTGGGGGAAAGAATTGTTAGGCAAATTTTGTTCTACTTTTAAAAGAGAAAAAGAAAGGAGCTGAACGGTGTGCGGTGCCGTTGTACTAAGGGAAGAATGAGAAAACGAGTCTTGGAAACATCATTTGGAGGAAAAATCCCAACAGAATAACGATCATTTCCCCTGTCTAGAACTTGAAATAGTATGCGCATCCTAGAAATTGAAGGAAGGAAAACTTTTTCTTGCATAGAAGGCAGGTGAGTTAGCGACTGATTTGAATCAGGGAGAAAATTATGGGCTAAGAGAAGTTGGAAGAAACAGTATACTTGTTTGTTAAAATCCAGACTAAGTCATAATCTAAGAATATTTAATCTATCCACCATAGAGTGTGCAGCGTTCTAAAGATTTCATTTGGAAGTAATTGATATGGAGCCAGAAAGACATTTAAAGTTTGACATTTTAGGGTTTAGGTTTTTTTTTAATTTCATTTTTTATTTGAAGTTTAAGTTATAAATATTACGACTTAAACAGGCATTATTATGTATTAGAAAACTTGTGAAGACAGATAATGTTAGTTAATGATGAAATATCACAGGATTTTAAAACTGTGGAGTCATAAATAAGACCCTTTCACTCCCAAACATGTTCATGGCATGATAAAATACACAACTGTGGAAGGAACGGCAAAGTTATGATAGTTTTTTTTTTTTACAAGATTAAAAAAAAGTTTTCAACATTAATTAGATTACTTGCAACCTTTGCTATTTAACATTAAAATTCAGAAATTCAAATACCCTTCACCCCATTATGATTTTTCACAGGGCAGGAGTGGCCATAATCACTTACTTAGGTTTTTTGTTTGTTTGTTTGTTTGTTTTTATTTCTATAAGAAAATATCACACATTTTACCTCCTAAAAAAAGTGGGGATTTCTTTTCTTCCTTGTTTTTCTCTCCTTTCATTCATTCATTTTTTTTCTTTTTTTAGTTTTTTAAGTTAAAACTTTCTTTTTAAGGTAAGGAAATATTTTCTATTCTTTATTAGTTGACAAGGGAATAATTTAGTCGGAGAGGAACAAGGAATAAATACTTCCAGTTTGCTTGTCCTAATAATAGAGAGCATGAAAATGGCAGAAAGGAGTAGTATTAAGTGAAAATAATTCATTAGAAATTTTTACTTAAAAAGATTAGTGTGTTAGTTAAAGAGACAGAGACAGAGAGAGAGAGAGAGACAGCATTTTGCTTGCTTTTTGTTATAGACTACTAGCACAGGTTTCTTATGAGGAATCTTTGAAAAGTATTTAGAACATGACAAGATTAAAGTGAAAGTCGTATTTATGATGCAAAGTCAGAAACAAAGGGTTTCTTTTAGATAAATTATCTTAAACATAAACATTGACCAAACCGATAATAAAAAATATTATTTGGGTGAATTTGAAAGACAGTTCTTTGCTTGAAAAGCAGGCCCAGAAATTCAAATTAATTAAATTTGAGAAATAACAGGGGAGATGCTTAAATATATACTAGGAAATACTTGTTTTGAAAGGTCAGAATATAAATAAACAATTTGTTTAACTTGCCAAAAAAAATCCCTGCACTTTATGTGTGGCCTCTTTTCAGGTTTTCGTAATTATGCTCCCGCAGTAATAGAAGATAAGAAGAGATAAACTAATTTTTGAGGATATTGGAATATCAGCAACCCATTCTATTTTCACTAATACTTTATTAGCATGGTTTATTTGCATGGATGATGTACCTTCCAGGCATCAAAAGCCAATGTTTAAAAGCAAATAGCCTGAAAATGCAGTTACAACATCTAAACATATAGTTGCAGATTCTGTGAGGGATCATTTTAAACTAAAACAATGAGGAAGTGGTTACAGAAATTACACATTGAATTTCTCATAACTACACAGGGCTGCATATTGTAGGCGTATCACCAGCTCTCCATCTGGGAAAAGAAACAGGTTTTCATGCTCCTCTTCAATTGACAGGTATATATTCTCAAAACACACAGGAGATCTGGTAATTTCAAATATATTAATACAGTTAGATGCAAATACGTTGAAAAAATTTAGTAGAGAGTTTAGGGTTCAAAAAAAACTCATGTTAAAAATTCATGTAGTAAAGTAAAATTTAAGAACATTGGTAGAAAATAGTAAGTTTCTTGGTATGAAGTTCAAAAATTTATTTCCACAGTAAAATTATTCTATTCCTGTAAAGATATTTTTATTAATATTAAATATATATTTAAGGCTTACTTTAATTACTTAAACAAGATATGTTAAGCTAAATCATTTTTAAAGAAAGACTATGTTAAACAGAAAAACTTAGAAAGTTTTTTTCTACTGTAATTCTTACATAAAGGTCTTTAACACAATAACTTTAATTTTTTATTGTAGCAGTTAAAACAAAAGAAAATATAATTGACATAATAGAAAACATAGTTTATGTTTTCCTCCCGAGAGGAAAGTTAGAAGCATGGATGAATATATGAGCTAAGTTTCATTTTTTTCCTTGTTTCTGAGCCTTTCTTACAAATCAAATTTTTAACAGCAAGAGAATAATATATAAAATATGAATCAATTGTTTATATTTTGATAGTTACTTAAAAACAGGGGGAAAATGAAACTCTGTCTGGCTAAATATTAACTGAAGTTCTAAGTGAAAGTTAGAAAATCTAAAATAGTATAACTAACTAAAAATTTAAAGACATATATATATATTTTATACCTTTGTATGTAGTGTAGCATTTGTCATAATTGTTTATGAAAGTACAAATTGAAATAAGTAAAAAGTAAAAGATGAATAAGGGTTTTTCTTATTGTACTTTTCTAGATGTAAAATATATTAATAAAAAAACTGTAAAGTAGTTAAGTAGAGAATCAGTTAAAATAGAACCTGAAGAATTTTGCTGTATAAAATATAGATTTAGCTATATAGCCAGGATTTGGTGAGTTGTGTGTGTGTGCTAGGATTTCTGCGTTTGGAGATCTGAAATTCATAATATATTTTGAATGCCTTTTGAAATTGCAAAATACTTCTGTGGAAAAAACAGATTATCATGTACATTTGACTTCATATTTGGGAATAGATAAAACAACAGATATTTAGGAAGAATGCTGGTTGTTATTTTAGTACCTGCATCAAATCCCAAACAATTGTTTTGTTTCTTAGTCAGTTACCTATCTGGGCATGTTAGTTTGTGTATATACATTATGGACTTTTAAAATTATATTGATGATACAGTAATCTCTGAAAATGAGTTATTAATCTTTACTGAAATTATGGCTAAAATATTTGAAGGAAATGCATTTAAACTTTTAATTTTAATTAAATTGAAGCAGACTTTGAAAGAGTTCATTGATGAATAAAATATGCAATTGTGTGGTTTCCTGAAAGGATGAATTCTCAGGATATTTTTAAAAATCTTATAAGAATGTTTATTTGCTGTTTGTTGACATTCTAAAGCCAGGAAAAATTTAGCCTTATACGTTGTTGTTTTTGATTGTCTTCCTGCAGAGAAAGGGACATGTTGTTAGCATATGAGGATTTCTTCCTAAAATTTTAGCTTTAAATTGAAAACGTATATTTCTCACAATTAATTTTTCTTATTATGATTCCCTTGGAGTTGCGTGAAGTCTTTAAGTCAATGTATTTGAAGAAAATTGTTTTATTAAATGGAGAAATACAGAACATTGTAGAGGTTACAGGATGGTCTTTCTCTTGTTTCCCAGAATTTTAGAAAATGCATTATAAATTAACAGTGTTGAGTAAAAGGTTCTCTGAGCTATAATAACTTAGAAAAACGCCGGGAAAATAATAAAGGTTAAAGGGATAATTAATTGAACTTAAATGTATTTTTGCAATGGTGACTATTTGATAGTGTGACATCTCTGAACATTAACAGAAAGTACTCAGCTAGGGATAATGTTCTTGGAAGCTGAGCTTATTTTTATAATAAAGGAAAGTGTCGAGATAGCATAACTGTAGTTGTTTGTCAAAAATTTCTAAGTTAGTTACGGATTGTGATGGTTGAAAGTAAGTGCAACAGTTTGGTTTCAGGACGAGGCAGGGTGCAGGGCTCGCCAGGACTGGAGCCATGACAGGGTTAACAGCAGGGCCGCCCGCTGCACTCTGGGAGTTGTAGTCCGCGAGCATTGTGGGAGTTGTCGTAAAAAATCCGCTCTTTTTTGCAGTCATGGCCGCCTCCGAGAGGGCGATAAGAGGTTGTCTGCTTTCTGAGGGTTTGGGGGGCTCTGTGACCCGTTAGAAGGCCACCAACAGCCCCCCGGGGTGGCCGAAGGCCTGGAAATCTTGTCCTGGATGTGGAAAAGCGGGTTGAGAGGGTCCATTGCTGGGCTTGTAGTGTTTCCATGAGCCAGGAGGCCTCTGGGATCCGTGGACTGCTTGAGGGGTCGCAGGCGGCCACATACTGGTGGTCTGGCCTTCTGCCTTTGAACTGTCTGTGTGCCTGTGCCTGGGTGTCTGGGGTGTGCTTTCTGCTCTTATAGTTTGCTCTTGTCTTACACTTAACACCCTCTGTAATGGTGGTTGCTCAGGACCCGGGTGTCGCTGGGCTTTTTTTTCCCTGGGGGTAGTGGGGCATAGGGGAGGGCCAAAATTTTGGCAAGTGTGTTTTTGTGGGTTTTGTGTGTCTGGTTTGGGGTGTGAGAAATTGCATGTGTTATCAGCGTGGGTGTGGACGTGTATCTGGCTGTCTTGCTTGTGTTGAACTTTGCCCTTGTTGGAAAAATTTGTTTGTCAAGCAGTTCCAGCTTGTGAAATTCTCTTCTGTTAGTGTGAAAGTGTACACGCGTCCCCAGAAGCGCTTTTTAGTTGTTTGTGGAAAGGTCTATGTGCAAAGCTGAGGTGAAAGCAGATGACGGGGTCACAAGTACCTTTATCTTTAGGGAGCAAGCGTTTTTGGCTTTCCTGATGCTGAGAAATTGTTTGGATTCTTCTGGGGAATCCAGGTTTGCTATGACCTGTTAGATTTGGCTCAGAGGGTTCCTCTGCACCTTGAGTGTCTTTGATGCTGGGTCCTGTGGTCACTTGAGGCAAAATGGATTACTGTTTGACATGGCATGATTTCAAAATCTTAGGGAATTAAGATAACCCAGAGTTGCTGAGCATGCCAGTACCTGTCTCGCCTGTCCATACAAATTTGGGTTTCCATGTTACTGCCAGTGTGTACTCTTACAAACATCCTGTTTATTCCTAAAGTCTGGAGTTTCCTACCTAGTGAGGTATGACTGGTCATGAAAACCCGTTTCTCGGAAGCATTAGGAGCTTTCACCACTCATGTTTGATGAAGGGATCTTTGATGAGGTGTTGGAACTCTGGTATCAAATTTTGGTTTTGAAGGCAGTCATGTGACAAGACTTACAGGGAAAGTGAAAAAAATATGTTGCATTGTGGTTGGTATTTTTAACATGTAAAACTTCCTTTGCTTTTTGTGGTAAGTCACATTTGCATATATTGTTTAAGGACGTTTTAATGTGTGTGGTGAGTGGGATTTTCCCTAATTTTCATATTTGCATTTACTTTGTATCTGACCACTTGAAAGTTGTATAAAAAAGAAAGAACTGGCTAGAATTGTTAGGTGCAGTTCTGTTTAAAGTGATTTCAGTTTCATATCCAGAGACTTGTTGCCTTGCTGGTCATCAGGAGCTTTCTCTCCTTTGTCCTTGATGCTGCTGTTTATTTAACTCACTTGCCGGGTGAGTGAAGATTGAGCAGTGTCTTTTAAAATGGCCTGTACTACCCGGTTTTCTTACTGTGTGGTGATGTGGCAGAACATAGCGATGGTGGCCGACTGGCTCTGTGTGTGGAAAGGACGAATGTCTAGAGTAAGTGGGTCTGCAGACTCATTCGGAATGGACACAAGCACTGTGCTAATTTGTAAAGAAGTTACAATTAGCCTTTACTTGTGAAATAGGACATTAGGAAGGGTTCCAGAAGTGCTTTGGAAAGGGCAAGGTGCTGATTTGGGTGACGCTAGGGGTGAGTTTCACCCTTTTGTGAGCTCAGAGCTTGCCTGGATACGTATGTAAGTAGATAACATTTCCCTGAGCAACAGTGAGGTCTGTGCACCCCACATTAAATCCTGGCATCAAATCCTGCCATTTAATCCCTAAGGCCTCTGGTACTGTACTTTCCACTGTTTGCCTCCCAGTTCTGTAACTGCTGTGGAATGTTTTCTGTGTTACACAGTAGCAGCAGTAGTTTCAGAAAAGAAAATATTGTAAGACCCACTTGTATTTTCTGTTTACTTATATTAAGTTTGAACACACATGCTTAATAGATGTGCTACAAACTGTCATTTGGAACTTGAGTTTTGCTTGGCTTCACTGAAATTCCTTTCAGTGTGAAAACAACACCAAAGGTTAATTTATTTAGTTATAGTTTTACATGTGTGTGTAACAGTGGGCTCACTTGTACCATAGCACACATGTGAAAGTCAGGACAATTCTTTGGAGTCAGTTCTCTCCTTCCACCTTTATGTGCCTTCCACAGCTTGAGCTCAGGTCACCAGGCTTGTGCAGCAAGCATTTTACCCAGTGAGCCACTCTGCTGGCCCCAGGTTGTAGTAGTCTGAAAAGGAAGTGTATCATGAGCCCCCTCCCCTGGGATAATAAGGTTACTGAGAGGAAGAGGCGCAGAACTGCCCAGTGTGGTGCTCTGCGCAGCTGCATGCAGCCTTGCATAGCTATAAATTGGCTCAGACAAAACCGTAGACCTGAAACATTATATTTTCTTCCTACTCTTTTTTTTTTTTCTTTCTTTCTTTCTTTCTTTCTTTCTTTCTTTCTTTCTTTCTCTCTTTCCTTCTCTCTTTCTCTTTCTTTCTCTCTTTCTCTCTTTCTTTCTTCTTTCTTTCTTTCCTCAGTTGTACAGTTCTTGAGTGTGAACTTTGTAGACGACAGCACTAGTCACATCAGCAAAAGTTTGGCCAAGCCTGAAGGTATTTTAAGTTTTTCTAAGCCTTCTCTCGTGCATTTTATTTGTTGGTTCTCCAATATGCATTTCCAGGGCAGAATTTATTAGTCTTGTTCTGCTGAGTACTGTTGTTGTTGTTATATCTGCTTTTTCAAGGCAGGGTTTTTCTGTATAGCCCTGGATGCCCCAGAACTTGCATTGTAGACTAGCTGTCCCCAAAATCAGAGTTCTCTCTGCCTCTGCCTTCTAGTGCTAGGATTAAAAGCATGCACTACCACTCCCAGCTAAGGCCTTGTTATTATCACATGGCAGAGTATTATATAATCTTAATGGGCAGGATAGAGCAAACCAGTACTGACTGTAGACCAAAGATACTGATTTTTTCCCCCATAGGTAAGAAAGCGAGGTGGTGCACATATTCACTGCCACTTAAAGGCTTATATCCCACAGCTTCAAAAAACCATAAAAGGTCATTTTTATTTGTTTCTGTCTAATTGGTTCTTTTCCCCCATTCAGCTTTCTACCTCAGTACAGTTGTGTGGCTCCAGAATTTAAATGAGTTTCCCACACATGTGATCCCAGCTCTCTAGAAACTGAGGCGAGAGGATTGCCACAAGTTTGGGACCAGCCTGGGTTACAGAGTACATCATTGTCACAAAACAACAACCTTTAAGTGATATTTAAATTATATATTATGATTTTATTCAATGAGATTTTCCCCCCAAATCATGTGCTTTGACTTAAAAATACTTTTCATAGGGCTTTAATAAGGAATTCTTGTCCTCTTATATTTTTATACTTAAAAGGCTTAAAGTGTTTTATTCTAAGGGAAAAAAAAATGAGTCAGTGACTTTGTTAAGTCTTAGCAGAATTTGATCTATAAAAAGAAAAAAAAGAGAATTTGGGATAGAAAGCTGTAGCTTCCTTTTCTGCCATGCAGATATTGCACTGTGAAGACAGATGGATAGCTTACCTTTTTTTTCCAAAGGAAATCTGAAGGCCTGGGGAGATGGCTGGAGGGTTAGGTCAAGGACTGCTGCACGAGCCAGAAGGCCGGAAACATTTTTAGCACCCACATGTAAGGCTGGCCACAGGCAGCTCTCCAGCTCACTCACAACCAAGCTATCAGAAATAGTAAACTCCAGCATTATGGAAAGATCCCGTCTCTGCACCCATGGGCAGGTGCACACACATGTGCCACACGTACATACAGACTCTGAAAAGACTTCTTGCCTAATACTCATGAGTGCATTGTGGAAATTTAGGATGACCTAAGAAATGGTGACCTGAGTCACTGAGACAGCTCAATGTGGATAGGGCACTTTGCCCCCAAGCTTGATGATCTGAGTGTGGTTTCTGGAACCCACATTGTGAAAGGACAGAACTGACTCACAGTTTGTCCTCTGATCTCCACACGTGTGCTAAGATGTGCGTGTACACATGCCGATAAAAGTTTTTAAAATGAATTTTAAACCCATGAATGGGACTAGAGCCACAGCTCAGTGGTTAAGAGTGGGGTGGTTAAGAGTGGGGACTGAGTTCATGATAGAGGCAGCCCCTGCTCCCCTTGCTCAGAGATCCACATGGAGACTGAGCAGCCATTTGGCCACAGCTGTGCAGGCACTCTTGGTCAGGCGTGGTCCTCCATTGGAACATCACTCTCAGCAGGACCCCCTGGGCTCAAATCTTTTAGCTTTGTTGGTCTCCTTGAGGGGCTCCTGTCCCCTCTATTCCCACCCCTCTCTTCTTCCATGAGACTCCCTGCACTCTGCCTAAAGTTTGTTTGTGCGTCTCAGCATCTGCTTTGATCCTTTGTTGGGTGGATCCTTTCAGAGGACCCTCTGTAGTAGACTCCCATCCTGTTTCCTCTCTTCCACAACTTCTGGTGTCTATCCTGTTTTCCCTTCTGAATGAGAGTTAAGTATCCTCCCTAGGGTCCTCCTTAGTGTTTAGCTTTTTTAGGTCTGGATTTGAGTGAGTGCAGGCACATATGTGCCATGGTGCACATGCAGAAGTCAGTTTTCAGGAGTGCGTTCTCTTTCCAGTGTGTGGAGGAAGGGGCTCCCTTGTTTCTGCTGTGCTGTGTACTCCAGGATAGCTGCCTGCTAGCTTGCAGGCTTCCAGCCCTGCAGATTGTCCTGGTTCCACCTCCCACCTCGTAAGGAATGTTGGGGATATAAGGAATGTTGGGGATTTGTGGTCCCTGATTGAAGGGAGGTGGGTACTTACAAAGCAAGTGCTTTTATCCGAATCTTGCTGTCTCCATACTAATTTCTCAGGCACATGTTTTTTGTTTGTTTGTTTGGTAACCCTAGAATAACATTTTAAAAAGGAAATAAATCAACATGAATTTAACTCCTCTAATCTATTTTAAGATTAGAGAGATAGCTCAGTGCTTAAGAGCACCAACTGCTCTTCCAGAGGTCACAGGTTCTATTCCCAGCACCTATGTGCAGCTAACAACTATCTAGTGCCCTCTTCTGACCATTTTGGGCCCTGCTTGCATATCACACAAACACATATGCAGGTGAAACATCTGTACACAAAAAAATAAAAAGCCAAAACAAATTTGGAAGTTCAGCGTGGTGATTCATCTGTATTATCTCAGCATTTGGGAGGCCTCGGTGTGTGTGTGGGGGGGGGTGCAGTCAGGGCCAACCTGGTCTGTATAGTGTTCCAGGCCTACCTGGACTACATAGTGAGACTCTCTTAAAATTAGAAAGCAATTCACCTGGGTGTGGTGGTGCACACCTTTAATTCCAGCAAAGCAAGGTAGAGACAAAGCAAGGTAGAGCTCTGAGTTTGAGACCAACCTGGTCTAAATAGCGAGCTCTAGGACAATCAGGGCTACCTAGAGAGACCTTGCCTCAAAAAACAAAAACAAGCAAGCAAAAACAAAACAAAAAACCCTCAAAAAGGCCTGGGCCTAACATAATAGTTTTCATAAATCAGCAGGAAAGAGTTTGAAAGGGACAGCTGTGGTTTGACTACTGGTGAAAGTAAAGTATTTGAGTGATAGTGTGGCAGATTGTGTTTTCTAAAGATAGCAGCTACACTGTATCCCTGCTCAGCTGCCATTTAGCCACACGACATTGACATTTTATCAGGAAAAGGCTGGGAGTACTCATTTTTACAGCATGTACTTAATCATGCCCAGGGTTCAATTTCCCCAGCAAAAAGAAAAACAAAAATCTGCTTTCTTGAATCTGGGTGGGGTCTTTAACTGACAGCTGCTCCTTGTCTTGGAAAGCTAGCCACTGTGTAAAAAAATATCACCCTGAAATCCCTGTTGAAAAATCTAAAGTCCTGTGAAGATGCCCTGGAGGATGTCCAAGTGGAGAGGAGAAGAAGCCCCACGGAGCAGACAGCGAGCCTTTGGAAATGGCTGCTGAGCTCCAGCTGCCCTCTGTGGCTGTGTGAGTGTGCTGAGCCACCAGCAGAGCCCTTCCCAGTTTCAGCCAGTACAAATCAACAACAAAATGTAGTTCATTTTAAGTTTGTACGTGTAGAGTGGTTTGCTTACAGTAACGGTGACAGGAACAAATTCTGCAAATTCAAAGATCTTATATTTTATAATAGATAGCACGCGAGAACGTATTTTACCTCTAAAATTGACAAATAACTACTATTTGCCAGAGACAAAGAATGCCGAGGTCATAAAAATAACTAAATTAGGGTCCCTGTAGAACAGTTGTCCAAGATTATAAACGGGCAGTTTTTAGAAGAGTAAGTCTAATGAGCTAAGAACATAAAAATATGTGCTTGCACTCATTAGTAATCAGAGGAGCCCAAATTAAAACGACAATATTTTTTATACCCAGTAGAGTGAAAAAGAAAGATGAATGAGGGAAAGTCTTGGGGATTATGAGTAAAGTGGTAAAGAAGTCATTCTAAAGACAGCCTGGTGAAACATAATTTAATAGTTACTCGTTGCTTCTGGATGTGAATGCGTAAAGAAACAAATACAGTCAGGCAGTTGTGGCATCTTTAATCCTAGCACTCAGGAGGCAGAGGCAGATGGATCTCTGAATTAGAGGCCAGTCTGCTGTACAGAGTGAGTTCCAGGAAAGCCAGGAAGGACTACACAGAGAAACCCTGTTGGGGGCAGGGGAGAGGAACAGGGAGAAAAAGAAACAAACACAATGATAACTGTCATAGTGTTGAGAGCAGAGGCTTAGACCCAACATGACATTCACCTCTGTGGAGTTTTATAGGTATAAAATAGTGGATGTGTAGGTAGTACCATGCATCTGGTAGGAGCAATGGAGTACCACATAACCACAATATGTGGCCTTTTAGACATATTGGGACTAGAGCGATGGTTTGGCGGCTAAGAGCACTGACTATTCTTCCAGAGAACCTGGGCTTGATTCCCAGCACTCAGATGCCAGCCCACAACTGCCTGCTGCCTGTAACTCTGAAGATTAAACGCCTTCTAGCCTCTGCAAATTCTTGCACACATGTGGTGTACATACAAACACTCAGGCACACACATATAAATAAGGTAAATATGTATTTTAAAAATGGTGTTTAGCAGAAAGAACAATAGAGCCTATAATTTAATACTATCTATAAATTTTAAATGTACATGAAAGTGTTTGGCAATAGAATGTTCCAACAGATATATCAGGCACAGCTACATAAAGGCCCGTGGACAGCTGGTAAAGGAAAAGCATGGTCAAAGGTGTTCATTCCGTTAGATGTGAAAATTGCTACAACCTTTACTGAGAGTTGTGTCAAGTCCTTTAAAAATACTCATGTTCTCACAAGAAACCAAAACTACTAAGCTAGCACCAATGAAAATATAAAATTTCTCGGATTAAATATAAGAAATCATAACTATGACAGTGAAAGTGCAAACTTGCTAAGAGAAATGAAAATGCCCACATAATGAAAGACATGCTAAAGACAGCACTGTGAAGACTCTACAAAAGCCCGTAAGCAGTCCCAAACAAAATGCATCAAGGTCTATGTATTTTTATGAAATAAAATAGCTGATTCTAAAATACATGTGGAAAACTCTGAAGCTCCTCCAGAGTAGCTAAGACAAGGGGTACAAGTTGGATGGTTTAACATTACCTGGTTTTAAGACTCCCTTTGAAACTTAGTTACTGAAAAAATTAAGACACTGTGGCTCTTACAGGATGGTGGATGTATAAGTCAGTGGGTCATTACAAAATGGATATAGACACAACACCAAGAGATTTTCAACAACAACAACAAAAAAAAATGTGAAGGCAAGTCAATAGGGGAAGATAATCTTGTTCAACATGCTGCTGGAAGAACGTGGTCCACATGAGGGAAAAGACCCTGTCCTATGCCTCAGCGTATCCACAGATTAACCTGAAATGGTCACACACCTAAGAGCTAAAGTTTTATAAATCCGTGAACTTAAATAATGCAAAGTTTTCTTCAATAAGACATAGAAAAGCCAGAGTTATAGCAAAGAATATGTTGGACTTCATCAAAGTTTAAACAATCAAAACTATGTTTTGATTATGTTCTGTTAAGAACATGAATGGCAAACCACGTATGTTATGTAGTAAAGAATTAGTAGATGAAGAATGCTATCCAGGGCTGTGTGAACATGAAGCTGAATATATCTCCTTCCCTGCCCCCCGCTGCCAAAAACTCACTGAAGTGGATAGTGAACGCAAGCTTTGAACGTTCTATGAGAAGCACATGGCCGCAGAAGTAGCTGCTGATGCTCTGGATGAAGAGTGGAAGGGTTATGTGGTCTGGGTCAGTCGTGAGAACGACAAACAAGGTTTTCCCATGAAGCAAGGTGTTTTGACCCATGGCAGAGTGGGCCTACTGTTGAGTAAGCGGCATTCTTGTTATTGACAAAGGAGAACTGGGGAAAGGAAGGGCAAGTCTGTTTGTGGATGCCAATCTGAGTGTTCTCAACTTGGTTATTATAAAAAAAAAAGGAGAGAAGTATATTCCTGGACTGACAGACACTACTGTGTCTCGTCATCTGGGAACTAAAAGAGCTAGTAGAACCTGGAAGCTCTTTAATCTTGCTATAGAAAATGATGTCCGCCAATATGTTGTCAGAAAGCCCTAAACAAAGAAGGTAAGAAGCCCAGGACGAAAGCACCCAAGATTCATCATCTTGTCCCTCCATGTGTTGTGCAACACAAACGCCAACATATTGCTCTGAAGAAACAACGTACTAAGAAAAACAAGGCTGCAGAATCTGCTAAACTTGTAGCTAAGAGAATGAAGGAAACCAAAGAAAAGCCCCAGGAAAAGATTGCCAAGAGACAGGCTGTCCTCACTGAGAGCTTCTACTTCTAAGTCTGAGTCAAAAACAAATCTTTAAGAGAAACAAATAAATGATCAGATTTTGGGAAAAAAAAGAGAGAGAGCGAGAGCCATGTAGTGGCCCATGCCTTTAATGTCAGTACTTGGGAGGCAGAGGCTGGCAGATCTCTGAGAGTTCGAGGCCAGCCTGGTCTACAGAGTGAGTTCAAGGACCGCCAGGATTACACAGAGAAACCTTGTCTTGGAAAACAAAACAAAACAAAATTGCCGTCCAGATTGTAAGAGCCAGAGGTGGTTGATGGTAGCAAGAAAACTATTTTTGAGACACAACAGGCCAGTTGCAGTATGATTCATAGGGATTGTGACAGCGTAGAGAAGACCAGCTCAAGCCAGACAAAAGGCCAGCACATAGACGGAGGTAGGCATGTAGAGCCCACCATGAGCTGAGAAGTTGTGGACACTGGATAGATTCTGGGATAGGGGGAGTTGGTTCCCATCCTTCGGCGCTTTTTTGGAGACACGTTCTCTGTATTATGTAGCTCTTGTCCTGGAACTTGCTTTGTAGACCAAGCTAGTCTCAAACTCACAGAGGTCTGCCTGCCCAGCATATTGAAATACTACTTCGCAGAAACTAGCTAACAAGACTGAGAGCACTAAGACGTGTGCGTGCGTGCGTGCGTGCATGCGTGTGTGTGTGTGTGTGTGTGTGTGTGTGTGTGTGTGTGTGTGTGTGTAGTGTGTAGTGACTAGCAAAAGGGCACCAATACTTAGGGAGACACTTGGTAGTTTCTTATGAAACTAAATGCTGTATAACACCCCACCTCCCTTTTTTTCTCTTCTGTGTTTCAAAGGGAATTAGAAGTTCTGGTTAATGAGCTTCAGGGACTACCCTGCCTCTACCAGCAGCCACCAGGTTACAAATTGCAGATGTGCATTACCAGTAGGGCCCTTTCTGTATGATTGGGGAAATCCGAATTTTGGCTCTCATGCTTTTCAAATGGGCACATCAGTAAGCCTTCTACTCAGACCTAGTTTTTGCTTCTCTATTTATTTTCAAACTGTCAGAGACTAATAAACAATTTATTCTCTCATTAATAAATAAGGATTAAGTGGGATTTTGTGATAATATATAAATATTTCAAGATACAGAACATCAATACATAATTTTCTTCCCATAGGAAATGGATGAGATTGTAATTTTAGACCCAAATTTTTTCATTCTCTTAGCCTCAAGTTTAACAATCTTGTTGCTTATTTCCTTTATTATAAAATACACTCTGATATATAAAAAAAACTTTAACCAGTGGCATGCCTTTAGTCCCAGCACTCAGCAGGCAGAGGCAGGTGTCTCTCTGTGAATTCAAGTTGGTCTGTGTAGTGAGTTTCAGGCCAGCCAGGGCTACTCAGTGAGACCATCTCAAAAAAAATTTTTTTTCTCCCTCTTTTAGATTAAGATTTGGTTTATATCTCAAAGCAGAGGGGATTGGATATGAGGTTTGAACAAGGGCAGAGTTGTGATTAAATTTAAACATGGAGCCACAGTTGATTCCCTGGGGCATATAATGGAAAAGGCCAAATGCCACATCCAGTGTGCAGGTAAATGTCTACTGGCTGAGCTACTCCTGAGCAAGCATTCAGGATCACAAGGATCATTGAATGCTCTTGCCTGCGGGCAGGCAAAGAAAGAAGTTATATGCATAGGGTTTGGATTATTCATTCCATGGACAATAAAAGCCCTGGAAGTTTTTGGCGTCAAGAGATTATGATCTCAGAATTAACAAAGTATGGCGGTGCCTCTCTAATGTTGACAGACCCTTGAAGAGCAAGAAGGAATCTAACCAGCATGGGAAACATTAAGACAATTGGCTATGTTTTTGAGTATTAGCTAAATGTTAGAAACTAAAGAAGTATTATTAATAGATTTCAGATTGTTTCATTAATTTTGTTTTTCTCGTGTTTGTGTGTGTGTGGTGTGTGTATGCATTTTCACATGGTTGCTAGGGATTTGAACTCATGACTCGTGCTTGTACAGGAGGCATATGTAGCCACAGAGCTATGTTTTCTATGTACTTGCAAACCTGTACAAAATCGTCATCTGTCCACCATCTTTGTTTTTCCACCTCCATAAATTTGCAGTGAATTAGATTTTCATAACAGTGCCTTTTCATATGTTAAGACCATCTTATCTCACCTCTTCTATGAATAATAAATAGTTTTTGGAACGGAGGTCTTTTTTGAACATTACCATTTAAATGATTAAAATATCTCACTCATGAAATGATAAATGAGTAGCTTATTCAGAAAGACTTGGTGAAAACATTGATGTTAAGCTTTTTGCTCTTCCTGTAAATCAGACCCAAATGAGTAGCTTATTCAGAAAGACTTGGTGAAAACATTGATGTTAAGCTTTTTGCTCTTCCTGTAAATCAGACCCAAACCAGATCCATGTCGTGGAACTTCCCCAGAGAGTGTGCATCCATAGCCTTAATAAACACACATGATACACAGGGATAATGAGATCTGGACCTAGTCACCAACAAGATAATTCCCAAGCAATATCTGAGACAGGATATGGGTTGGAAATAGAAACCAGTCCCCTAGAATTAGCTAAGTATTGGTAAAAAGGAGTTTCTCCAGGGGTCAGGAGAATGCCAGGGAGATGGCTCAACAGTTAAAGCACTAGTTCTCAAGTAAGTGTGAGGCCTGAGTTTGGGTCCCCAGCACCCACACAAACACTTAATGGCTGGGGTGGCCAGCCTTGGATCCCAGTGTACAGGAGGTCTAGACAGAGGCTCTCTGGGACAAGAAGGCTAGCTAGACAGGCCAAATCAAAGGAGCTCTGGGCTCACCAGAGACTGTGCCTCAACATACAGGGTGGAGAGCAATCAAGGGAGACACCTGATGTAGACCTCTGGCCTCCACACAGCTACACGTGTGGAGCTATACTATACACCCATAAACACGAGGGAAAGGAAGTTTCTCCCTGACCGAACGTGTGGTCATGGAGCCTTATTTCCCGGTGTCTAACAGCAATTGCCCAAATGCTCACGGCTTTTCTTTCCTCCTGAATTTGCATAACGTGGTGTGTGCCAAAGCCATGAGCAGGTTTCCCACTGGGGTCAACTCTAAGTCAAAACCTGGCACCACACGGTGGTTCACCATTATCTGTAAGTCAGGTTTCGGAGGATCCAATTCGTTCTTTTGATCTCTAGGGCACCAGGCACAGACACGGCACACATTTATAGGTGCAGGCAAAACACTCGTGCATAAAAATTGTGCGTGTGTGCATGCGTCCGTGTGTGTGTGTGTGTGTGTGTGTGTGTGTGTGTGTGTGTGTGTG
>NW_026592128.1:0-37403 GCF_907164565.1 Psammomys obesus | reverse complement strand
CTATTTGTATATTTGCCTTTTTCATATACATAATTTTTTTTTTTTTTAGTTCATAGGCGACTCTAATCTCTTTTACAATGCGTTGATTGTGCTCTTTGGCATTTTTATTTGTTAATTTTTGAAACATTTTTTGGGCATCTATTTGTTTCTTCAGATTCACTATTTTTTCCCCATCTCATCCTGTGATTTTTGTCATTTTACGAGCTTGTGCTTGTGTTGGGCTATTCTTCAGTTAAATGCACACATAAAGCATTTTTCTTTAGTTTTTTGAATTTTAGCTATCTATTGTTGCTTGAGAGGATGCATGCGTGCCTTTGCACACACAGGGGAGTCAGCAGACCCTTCTTGATTTCCGCCGTGTTAAGACAGGCTCTCTCTTGTTTCTGTGGATGACTGCATACTTCAGGCTAGCTGGCCCAAGAAGGTCCAGGTGATCCTCCTGTCTCCCTCCCACCTCCTCACAGGAGTGCTAGGTTTACAGATGCACACCACCACATCTGTTTGTTTGTTTGTTTGTTTGTTTTTTATTTTTAACCTGGGTTCTGGGGATTGAACTCAGGTTTCAGGCTTCTCGGCTAGCACCTTTTCCCCACTGAACCATCTCCACAGCCCTGCATTATTTTGTAGTCTTTCTTTGTGTGTGTGTTGCTCCCAGGAGAGGGGTGGTAACAGTGGGCATTGATGTCACTCCATTTTCTTTTATCATGACTATGCTTAGGTGGTTCTCTCTCACATCTTTATCCTCATTTACTCTTTATTTTTAAAAAGTTTAGGTATGTGTATGTAAGTGTGTACACACATGATGTGTGTGTTGGTGTGACACAGCCCGGTGTGTGTGGAGATCAGAGGACACATATTCAGAGCTGACTGTCTCCTTCCACCTTTGTGTGTGTTCCAGGGAGGGAGCACAGATCTACAAGCTTGTGCAGCAAGCACTTTCACCCGCTGGGCCACCTTCCGGCCTGCATGGACTTACTTTCACAGTGTGACCTTTTGACCCCATCTTACAATATCTAATCTGACTTTTTCCTTAGGTCCCATGGTAAGAGGGCTGGCTTTTATCTTATTTGAGGGGACTAAGGATGAGTGGGTGAGTTTTGCATCTCTGGAGGGCTTTGTTGGACATCTTAGGTTCAGCCTCTCCTTCTCAGGATACTCTTAGTTGTCCTGTGCCACTGTGGACACCACTGACTCAGTGGTAGCTGTACCTCCTTTTGATGGACAGGTAACATCCGCCTGGAGATCTATGCCTCTCTGCTAGACTCTGCCTCCTGGTTCAGTTTTGCTGCTTCCCTTGGCAGCCATTTCCAGATGTTTCACATCGGGGAAAGGAAAAACAGATGCAATATCCTCACAGCTTCCTTCCCACCGGGTTTGTGCTTTTCAGTGAGAATTCTTGGGGTGAGCTTGACTTCTCTCCAGAGCTCTTGAAGTGTGAGGAACAGTTGGGTTTGCCGGTGGAAGCTTTGCTTTTCTGTTGCTCAACTCTGCCACAGAACCGACTTCTCTCCTCAACTGCCGCGCTCTGAGCTTCTGCTTTGGCTCAGTCCTCTCTCCTCGTCAGCTGCTATCAGTGGACTCCAGTATTACTTCATTCAGAATTGGGCAGGATTTTTCTGTGAGGCTATGCTAGTGTTTCCTTGTGATTCGTGGTCTTCCTCTGGGCTTCCTTCATTTCCATCCCTCAGAAATAATTGGGGGGGGGGGGCTGCACACCAATAATAACTGAAAACTTTTATAGTATTATATTTAGTTACAGAGATCCATACATGCATTTTGTAACCAGTTAAACTCTATTTGGATGTGTGGACATGAAACCCTGCGCTGAGTGTCCCATTTTCTCTCTCTCTCTCTCTCTCTCTCTCTCTTTTTGCAATGTTGGGATGGAACCCTGCCCTATATGCCCTGCCACAGAGCTCCACCCACAGTTTCCGGTTTCCATTTCTGTGTTTCTGTGAGAAAGCATCTGTGAGAAGTTCTGTGTATAAAAACTCAAGCACAAGGCAAATGATGGGAACTAGAAAAGATCATACTGAGGGAGCTATCCCAGAAGCAGAAAGACACTCCTGGTATATACTCACTTATAAGTGGATATTAGACATACAATATAGGATAAACATACTAAAATTTTATACTTAAAATAGCTAAGCAAGAAGGAGGACACTAGGTAAGATGATCAATCCTCATTCAGAAAGGCAAATGGAATGGGCATCGGAAGAAGAGTAAACAGGGAATAGGACAGGAGCCTATCACAGAGGGCCTCTGAAAGACTCTACCCAGGAGGATATCAAAGAAGATGCTAAGACTCATAGCCAAACTTTGAGCAGAGTGCAGGGAATCATATGAAAGAAGGGGGAGATAGAAAGACCTGGAGAGGACAGAAGCTCCACAAGAAGAGCAACAGAGCTAAAAAATCTGGGCACAGGGTTCTTTTCTGAGACTGATACTCCAACCAAGGACCATGCATAGAGATAACCTAGAACCTCTGCACAGACCTAGCCCATGGCAGCTCAGTGTCCAAGTGGGTTCCCTAATAATGGGAACAGAGATTGTTTATGACATGAACTCTTTGGCTGGCTCTTTGATCACATCCCCCTTTTGGGGGAGCAGTCTTAACAGGACACAGAGGAAGACAATGTGGCCAGTTCTGATGAGACCTGATAGACTAGGGTCAGAGGGAAGGGGAGATGGATCTCCCCTATCAGTGGACTTGGGAGGAGAGGATGGAGGGAGGATGGAATTAGGAGGGGCTACAGCTGGGATACGAAGTGAATAAACTGTAATTAATAAAAAAAAAATAAGTAAATTTAAACAAGAAAAAAAAACCTCAAGCACAGTTTAGAGTCAAATCATAGAGGTAACCCACTGACTGTTCCAGTAACATGCACTCAACGGACTGGGCTTTCTATAGTCAGGTCATCTGGCAGAGCATTCCCAGTGTGGTCTTGGGAGGCAAAAATTGGAAGAAGAATTTCAAGTGTTATGCAAGCAGGGAATCGGGCTTGCATAGTGCTCAAGTGGGGACCCAGCCTCTGCTGTCTCCTGGGTTTCCCCAGCAGCCCCCAGCATACAGCAACACTCAGCACATTTTGTTGATTGAATAAACAAATGGCTGCCCAACAAGTCTAAGGGACTATTATTTTGAAAGCTATTTACAGTGGCTCTGTCACCCACCCTGAGGTCAGTAAAGAAGGGCTGGGAGGATTAGCTGTGGGAAATTTGAGTGAGTGGTCTGTAGCCAGCTTGGTTGAGCTAATTGTGGGTTTCAGTACCAAACTAACATAAATAGCATGAGGCAAGGTTTTGTTTGAAGTCTGACAGGTGGAGGTGAGCATTCACTCCTTGGATAGGCCCTTGGGTTTGTTGTGTTTTGATACAGCCGTGAAAGTGAGTATTTCAGGTTTTAGCCTGGACAGGTTTCATGTTAAAGGCGAGATGCTCATCACCAAAGCCACCAAGCAGCAGGGTTGTGCATGGCTTTGTGCCCACCCAGAAACACCCCTGGAATCATAGTATCTCAAGATGGGCAGGAAGCTAGTTTAGTCCATTTAAGGACTGACTCTTCTTAATGTATTTTTCTAAGATACTTGTTTTCCTGGTCAGGGAAAACGTTAATGTCTGCACTATACTTTCGCTGTTAACCACATTTCATTTTCTAATGTTATTATCATTGGTTGTTGTCCTTTTGAGGCAAAGTCTCACACAGCCCAGGCTGGCCTCAGTTTGGTATATAGACAAGGCTGGCCTTTAATGCCTATCTGATCCTCCTCCTCCTTCTACCTCCTAAGTGCAGTCTTACTGTGCTACATCTAAGCCTTTTCACCTACCTTTTTCTTCTTCCTTCCTTCTTTCCTCTCTTCCTCCCTCACCCCCTCATCCCCTACTTTCCTTCTTCTTTCTCTCCCTCTTTCTTCCCTCCCTCCTCCTTTTCCTTCTTAAGGATCAAACCTACAGTCTTACACACGCTTGGCAGACTTTCTGTCACCAAGTGACACGCAACTGCAGTTCCCCTCCAAGCATTTTAATCATGTGCTTCATTTAATCATGCCCCCCCCCCAATGCACACACACTTTTGGTAGTGCTGAAGATGGCACCCGGGGCCATGTGTATAAGGCAAGCCCTCTACCACTGAGCTACGGCCCCAGGTTCTATGTGACTAATTCTCGACCAGGCCATTCAGCCTGTTTCCTCCCATTCTTCCTTTTGCTTGACCTAGTTATACCCAGGTCTGATAGAAACTGAAAGTTCATGGGTAATTTAAATTAAGTCAACCAGGGGGGTCCTCCTGGGAGACCAAAAGGCAGTAAGAAAGACTCTGGTGATGTGGAATCAGGCTCATCCTTAGGGGAGATCCATTACTTAGCTTTCTAAGTTCTGTTGCTGGTTTTCGTAACTGGATTTTTGTTTTCTTGTGTGGGGCTGAGGGGGTGAGGTGGTGGTGCTGTTTTAAACAGAGTTTCACTTTGTTGCCCCTTGCTGGCCTCAAACTTGCAGTTCTGCTTCAGCTTCTCAAGTGCGGGGATTACAGGTATGAGCCTGTGACAATTGTTTTGAGTGAGAAGTATTACACAAACACAATGTGATTTTTAAGATTAATTTTAAAAAATTGAAATAAAACCCCTTATGTTGTAAGTTTTATTTTTTATATGTAGTTCCCAAGAACTTTGCCCTGTTAGGAGGCTCCATTTTTGTTGTTTTTTGTTGTGTTAATTTTGGGAAGAAATTCTTCTAAGCAGAACTGGTACACAAGAAGACACGCATGTAACAGGCTTCCTGAGGTACACACATGAGCTAGCCAGATAGAAGAAGGAGCTTGTACATGATAGGTTATAGAAGTGGATTTAGAGTGATCATCATATTTTGAAATTCCATAGATTAGCCTTAAAAAAAAAAAACAAAAGTTTAGGCTGGAGATTAGAGTGCTTGCATATCACACGTATGTACACACATACATACGTACATACATACATACATACATGGACAGTGGTTCAAACACAAGCATTGGGGGAAAAAGGTAAAGTAAAAAGAAAGAAAATCCTACTTTTGTTTTGTTTTGTTGTTGGGTGGTTGGTTGTTTTTTTTTAACTTTTTGTTATGTTTTGTTTGAGACAATGTCTCTCTGTGTAGCTCTGGCTGTACTGGAACTCACTCTGGAGACCAGGCTGACCTCAAACTCAAGAGATCCACCTGACTTTACCTCCCAAGTGCTAGGACTAAAGGCATGCACCACCACACTTGGCTGCCTACTTCATTTTTGCTCTCTGAGATTTTGCTTTTTTGGAATTAGAAGTGATCTGTACCCTAACAATTCTATATTATGTTTAGATAAAACTTGGGCATGACTTGGGGTTGATGAGGTGATGAACTCACACATGGAAAAAGCTGGGTGTGGTGCTGCAGGTTCATAATATGAGAGCTGACAAGGTGAAGATAGGGGGTTCTCCAACATCAGCCTAGCTTAACTCACGATCCCTAGGACCCAGTGAGAAGCCCTGTCTCATAAAAACTACAAATAAAAACAGAGCAAGATGGACACCACCTGAGGAAGGACATTTGAGGGTGGCTTCCAGTCTTCACACCCATGTGCCCTTGTATACTCTCACACACATAAACATGCACACTCACACACGTAAAAAAAAAAAAAAAAAAATGTTCTCAGGGCTGGAGTGACGGCATTTCACATCAGGAATTGGGACCCTGAACCAAGCACA
The DNA here is from genome assembly GCF_907164565.1 of Psammomys obesus. Classification (NCBI taxonomy): domain Eukaryota; kingdom Metazoa; phylum Chordata; class Mammalia; order Rodentia; family Muridae; genus Psammomys; species Psammomys obesus. The sequence continues at coordinate 31,692 of NW_026592128.1, read as the reverse complement.
TTTCCTTGTGTTTCCTCTTCTCTTCTGGAGAGGGATGAAGGAGATCCTTTGAGAGAGGCATGTTCTCGTAGGGAGGCTGTCACTGCTGGAAAGGTGCTACTACTGATTGATATATTTTAATTTTATAATCTTGTGGCTAGCATTTGAAAATTGCTGTATTATTTGAGAAATATTTAAATTATATAAAATAACATGGAACCTTTTGTATTTAAAATTTATTATTATATAACATGAGCTTATTTTTAATTGTAACATTTCATTAATTTCTGCATACTTCATGCCTTATATGTATTGCATTTTAAAAATAAATATGTATTCCTTTAAAATAAACTATAATTCTGGATATTGAATAATTTCTTATTTCACTTCTTTCAAATTATCAAGAATTTATCATACTTAGGTAGATATTTATTTTGGCCCACAATGGCTAATTTTGTGATGCTCAAAATCCACCTGAACAAATAATTCTCATTTAAATTAGGTATTCTTTATTTTGTAAAAGAGGACATTGTGAAAATACCATTAATGGGCTTATATGGAAAAAGGCCCATTGTATTTGTAACTGTTGTCAGAATTTTGCTATTTTGTTGATGTCAGCCTATCTGAAAATTGTGTACTTTAGCTTGTTTTTGTGATTTTAAAGTTCTCTTATTTTTTAAAGCCCCCCCCCCCCAAGTAATTTTGAAGGCAGCTACCACCGTTAACTCAATAATGTTGTCAAAACTCAAACACAATTTGGGAAAATAGTTAGAGCTAAGGTTCCCACCATAATCCATTACTGGCACCGAATGCAGAATTGTTCTAACAGGTTGGTCTGATGTAATGATTCCACAAGATCCTTGGACCCAGGGTTCATACAAGCTCATACTGTAAGAGGAATCTCAACTACCTCATTTGGAATATAGTTATGGGAGCTAATGTAAATGTAATTTCTGATAGGCTTAAAATTGAAAACTTTTCTAATAATGTCTTCTTGGTTACAAGAAGAACTTATGAACTTCTACAGTGCTATAATTTTATATTTTTCTGTCTACAACACGTAAGTCAACTTACAACTGTCTTTCTGTAAGTACAGTTAATTCCTTTGAGTTTACTAGAATTAGGACTCCAGCCTATCAGGTCTCATCAGGACTGTCTTTCATAGTCTGAGGAGTGTTATTTTAAGAAAATTTCGATGTTTGCCATTAGGAGCTGCTATGTATGGAAAACCCAGCTAGGGCAAATAACATGGCCAGGTTTCACGTGGTTGATAGGCAGTATTTTGTAACAGGAAAGATGGTCTAGCTTAGAAGTACCTGAGCTTTTTGGGGAAGAGGAAGTAAATAGTCTTGTGAGCACTAGCCTGGAATCCCTTGATCCCTCTCACCCTCGTTCTGTGTTAGGTGGTCCATGGAACAGAAGTAGAGTTCTATTACCAACAAGCTGTGTTGTCTTCAGACAGCTTACTAGACAACTATTATCTCTGTTTCCTTTTCTGAAAATATAAACCATAATAATAGCCAATCCATATCATAGTTGTTCTGAGACTGAATGGGATAGAGTATAGCGGGTGACAAATCACTTGTCACAGTGATATAAACAGAAGGCGCTTGTTGTGGTAGGTAATGATGATGGGCTTTCCTGTGGAAACTGAGAGCCATTGTTCCTGGAGCAGAAAGTATGTGCAAATGGACAAGTGTCCTTTGGAGACTTTATGCTTGAAAGCACAACAATGAAATTACTCAAATGACTATGAATGCAGCTGATTTAAAGGCCAAGAAGTCCAGAGCTTCCAACGGAGGGTAGGTAACTGACAACACTAAGCTTCTAGAAAATGAACTATATTGCCAGAACATTCTAGAAGGACATAGGGGAAACAACTTATTTTCATTGTTATATTAAAGTACCTGAGACAATTAACTTCTCAAATATTCATTGAGCTTACAGTATTGGATGTTCTGGTTCAAGGCTGAACAGACCTATGTTTTGAACCTCTGGTGGGTGTGCCAGACCGGAACAGTGGGAGAACACGGTACAGCAAACTAATATCCCTGTGTCTAGGAAATAAAAGAGGATGAGGCCAGGCCCCACAGTCCCTTCCAAAGGTATGGCTTTCAGTGGTCTAAGGAAGTCCCTAAGCCCCACCTCCCAAAGGCCTGTAACATCATCCAGTAACACCAATTTGGAACCAAACCCTTACCTCAGGAATATACTCAACCATCAAACTTTAATGATACCCTTCAAGATCATTAACCTTTCTCTATGACCAGACAAAATCCAGAAAGCTTCCCAGTGGAAGCCACCTGTTCTGTTTTTACATATCTACATGAAGGGAGCTTTCAAGAAACTTGTAGTATTTAATCAACTTGGTCTATGTGTTAAAGTTCTTCCTTTTGGCGGGACCATTATTGTCACAATCAAAGCAGGTATTTTTTTTTGTAGTTCAGGGGCTGTGAGGGTACAATCGACAATTCAGCTGCCACCCTTTGTAGTCTGACGCTGGAAAAACAACACTCCCAAAGCTGCACCCTCTACTGCAATTAGAGTTGCAGTCATGGACTTGGCCAAGCCTGCCAATTTGTGCCAGTGGTGACACCAGTGTGTGACTGCAGCTGTGAAGTCTCAGGAGGCTTCTCCCCAACCAACAATCATCCTACTGGTCTGTGTGATCCATTAGGGCTTCATAAGACACTCTCTCAAGCACCAGGGAATTTGGGTTTCCCAACAAGCTCAGTTGTCACTGTCTCCACCTGGAATTTAAAGAACCTGATGCTTGAAGAGTGTAAGTGAAGTCACCGTAAAGAAGAAACGAGAAATGGGAGTCAACTATGGGAGATTTGCCTCCAACCACAAAGCATTAACCCATTGGTTCCTGGGGAACTTTCCCACACTCCCGTTGTTCCTTTAGCCAAATTATGAGAGCCATGTTCATTGTGGAAGAGAGTTGGATCACCAGATCCTTCTAAATTGAGGCCAGTCACCCTGGCCTGTACCTGTTCTTGGGAGCCACGTGCAAATGGGATAAGAGGTGGCCTGAAAGCCCAAGCTGCACATGGGGAGTGCATGAGCATCGTTTGAGGTGATGCTGAATGAGATCCGTACCTTCTCCAGACCCCATTTCCTGGATCTGTGAAAGAGCAACTGTAGTAAAGCCTATTTCAGATGGTTGCCGGGATGTTACGTGGATTCATATATAAAATGCTTAGGTCTGATGGGGCAAGCTGGTTTAGTGTGTGACTTGTATTATGTAAGTTATCACTGGCCCTGGGGTCTTTGCTTCATCACAGAGATGTCCTGGGTAGGATTCCATCATGTTACTTAGCTGTCTTCTCCCCTTTGTGAATGTCTGATGGTGAGAGGACCTTGATCATAGAGGAAGAAAACAGGAAAGAGAATGATGATGATGATGATGTGTGTGTGTGTGTGCAGTGTATATGTGGGGTATAGATGTGTAGTGTGTGTATATGTTGAGAGGTTATGTGTTTAGTACACATAAATAGATATAGGTATATATGTGTTTGTGTGTAGTATGTGTGGTATATGGATGTGGTGTGTGTAGTATGTATATGTATACATATATGTGTATGTATGCATAGTATGTTTGAATGTGGTGTGTGTGTACGGATACTGTGTAGAACCACCTGGTTTAAAAGTCCTGAGAAGCACAAATTAAACCAGTAAAGTCCTCAAGAGGAAATCAGTGCTAGAGATCATTCAGAAAGGCATAAGCTCTACTCTCATGGAAGCCCCTCAGTCTCTCCTACAGATCTGTGCTGTTGCCTTTTCCCTGCCATTCTAATTGCAGAATTCAGAGGGAGGAGTGGTAGGAGACCGTAATGTAGTGAAAACAAACGGCACATGTCACAGCGCACCTCGAGGAAGCAGCTCTTGACTGTCGGGAAGAGGAGACGACAGGACTTTGAAGAGTGATATACGCCTATTTTTAAAGTCAAAATTGGGCCATCAAGGTGGCTTAGTGAGTGCTTGCCTTCAAGTCTGAAAACCCAAGTTCAATCCCCAAAACCCACATGGTTGAAAGCAAGAATTAACTACCACAAGTTGTCTTCTGACCTCCATTCACACGTGTGCGTGTGCGGACGTGCCTATGAGTGCATGAGCACACACACACAAACAACAACAACAAATATAATTTGAAAAGTTGAAAAGGAGTGGGAGTATGACTTAGTTGGTGGAATGTTTGCCTACAATGCACGCTTGTACCCAGTACCCCAGAGGTGGAAGCAGGAAGATCAGAAATTCCAGGCCACCCTCATCTACACCTGGAGTCAGCGTGACGTACATGAGACCCTGTCTCAAAAATAAACCAATAAATGAGCAAAAAAAAAAAAAAAAAAAAAAGTAAACGTAAAAGTAAAACTTTCATTTGACTTAAGAAACAATATTTTACTTAAAGAAAAATAAGAAACTACACTTATTTTTTTTTAATGCCCATAATTCTGTCAGTCAGAAATAGCATCTTGGTGTGTACTTCTGTGCATAAAAAAATATGTATACAAAGCAGACTCACACCATACATTTTCCTTTTACAAACTGACAATAATCCTTCGTGCAGTTGTCAATCCTGGAAGCCCTTTCTGGTTGCTGGGGATGGAATCAGGGCCTTAGGAACTCGAGGCATGTAGTCTACAGCTCAGCTACATCCCCAGCCTCATGAGATACAGTTTTAAATGGCTAGCGATGCCAGCACAGGCCTGCATCCTGATGGATTTTCACCATTCCATATTCTTGGAAGATTTTCAACTTAAAACTAAAAAGGTTTTTTGGCTGTCATAGGTAAAACAATGATAAAAGCACTGTAGTTAAATCCTCCTGAGCATCCATAATTATTTCTTAGGCTAAATTAATGCCAAATTGCTTTTCAGAAAAGTTGTTCCAAATAGTGGTGCTTTTTGGAAAGCATCTCAAAATCAGTTAAGTGGGGGTTAAAGCAAGCCAGGAGGGATGCTGGGTAAGTGGGCTTGCTTCAGTTAACAAAACAGCCAGTTGTGTGAGATCTTATTGCTTTCCCCAAAGCAGATCTGCAGTCTTATTTCCTCTGCCTGGTCCAAGCCATAGGAGCTATCAGAGGACTGGGTAGAGGTGGGGAAATAATCCATCTTAAGGCGCCGTCTTTTCCTCTGTGCCTGGTGACATTGGGAAAAATCTTACAACTTCTCTGAGACTTATTTTCCTTATCAGTAAAGTAGGAATGACGGCATTTCAATTTTCTTTCTCATAGGGGCTCTGTGAGGGTTAGAATTTCCAAGTTGAGATCACAGATATGATCCATCTGAGGGCACTGGAAACTTTTACGCGTGTAAGCTGTGAAGACTACAATGAATTGTGTATTTAGTCTCCTGCAGAACCTGCCCCGATGATGAGGGAAGGAGATCCCCACCTTGACAAGTGGGTACAAGTTCTAATCCTGTACCAGCCAACCTTGACAGCAAGTGACTTCCTCCTCTCTGGAACTTTGTAAGGAGAGACATCCTACTGTGTAACTTCCAGTATCAAAAATTCAGCATAACCTCCAGCAGAAATTACGAGATAGACTCAGAACAGGAATTATCAGTGCTAGAAAGGAAAGAGCTAAAGTGGCAACTATGAAACTCGAGCGCTCTGGGTCTGCAGTTCTCAACTTGTGCATTGCAACCATCAGAAAACGCGTACTTCCGATGGTCCCAGGAACCCCCAACCATGATTTTATTTTCATTGCTGCTTCATAACTGGGATTTCGCTACTGAGTGGTGTTTCAGTTCCTAAGACATTGGAAACATGTTTTCCAATGGTGGCGACCCACAGCTTGAGAACGGCTGCTCTAGGGCCTACTGCTTGGGTTAGGTTGGGATGCCCTGCAGGGATTTCACTGCCAAGCTGTATCCCCAGTCCATACGCCAGTTCATCTTTGGATCTTCCTGTTGGTAGTGAGGGGTAAACTGGGGCCGTGTTTACTAACTGTTTCTAGAAAGAAAACTTAAAATATAGTTTTCCTCATCCCCTTTTCCTAAAGAATCCTCTCAGTGTCTTTCCCCATTTAGCTGCTTGGATAGTTTTATTACTGTTTAGATACAATAACTCAGGTATAAAGATACTTTGAAAAGTATTTAGTGTCACAGAGACCCAGAATAAAACTGTGTTCCTTGGCACATCATGTGATGTTTGGAATCAAGGGTGTGTAACACTCTACACATTTCCAGAATTTGATGTCATATTTGTCACAAAGTGGTGACTGATTATCAGGACAGGTGCATGACAGCCACTTAGTTTTTATTGTAGGAAGGGTTATTTGGATAGTATAAGGCTACAAATTGTAAGAAAGCCTGGAGGAACAAAAAGTGATGGGTTAAAATTCTGACAGACATTTAGCTGATCAATCTACATCCCAGTTTCCTCATAGGGGAAAAAAACAGATGGAAGAATGCCTACATCTTTGTCTTACGTATACCTAGACCAATACATACTCATATAACACTAGTATATAGTGGGGGCACATTTTGCTCAAGTTTTGCATCAGGAAAGGAGGCTTACAAAATGTTTTTGGGGGTACCAAGAGAAATAGGGGAGAACTGAAGAAAATGTTGTGGTTGGACAGCTTTAATCTGAGGCCACCATGGTGGGGTGTTAGGTTTCCATTGGGCCTGTGTGGACATAGAGAAGGTGTGTTCGCTCAACATCCACCTGTGAATGGTGTCTGGGGAATAGTCAAGAGTGTCCAGAGGAGGTGGTGCACATCTTGAATCCCAGCCCTTGGGAGGCAGAGGCGAGTGGATCTATGTGAGTGTGAGGTAAGCCTGGTCTACAGGGCAAGTGCGGAACAGGCCTGGCTGCTATCTGGAGAAACCCTCCGTCTCTGGAAAAACACAAAAGAGTGTCTAGAGAAGTATGGTGCTTTTCCTCCTGTGGGCATACTTAAAGCCCTTCAAAAATTGCCAGCGGGGAGCTGGGAGTGGTGATGAACTTCAGGAGGCAGATCTCTGTAAGTTCAAGGCCGGCCTTGACTACAAAGCTAGTCCAGGACAGCCAAAGAGAAACCCTGTCTCAAAAAGCCAAAAAAAAAAAAAAAAAAAAAAAATGCCATCTGGCTAACAAAGATCACATTTTCTTGGAAATTCATTAGGGACATTCAGTGTTCTAAGAGTTTAAATTTGGTCCTTAGCAAAAAATCAGTGTATTTGGTTTGCAGTTATTTGCATGAAGACAGCCTGTTTGATAGGTAGCATATCATAGATCCAGACTGTTTTTTTCCCCTGGTACCTGAAAGAGAGTCCACAGACCTTTCAGATACTTTCAGAGATAGGGAATGCAACTACTTTTAAAGTGACTTTTTTTTAAAAGATCAATCACTTCCTACAACAAAGTGCTACAAAAGTAAAACTCTTAAAAAGGTGTACGTGGGAGCCCAGATATCTTGTGCTTTACAAATACATACAAGTAATGCCATTACCCACCAAGGCAATATTTATCCATCCTTCCAGACCACATTTAAAGAATACGACCTTTATGAAAGCCCTTCTTTCCCCTAATTCCAGATGGGCCCATGGGTTTTGGCAAAGACCAGCATCTCAATGACATTGATGGATATAATTTACAGTCAGGAATTTACAATATGAAGCTTATAGCTGGCAATATTGGAGTCATTTTGCTTGTGTCGTTTTGCTCCTGACCTGCAGACTCCCAGATGTGTGTGGGAGAAGCCAGCCTGCTTCTAGCTTATCTGGGAAACAGGTCTTCTCAGCGAGGAAAATAGCCCTGATCAGGAGCAAGCAGCTGCTGTCTCCTCTACAGTATCTGACAGGGCAACTACAGACTTCTCCTGCATCCACCCCACACCGAATGTTACCCGACATTCTGACAATTACTGTGGAAATGTCTGCCTCTTCAGAGATGAGACTCTCAGGCTTACATAGAGGTACTTTCCCATGTGTGTCATCATCCATTGACTCAGGATTAATTGTATGGAATACACTACTTCTTCATGGGCCATGATAGATTCTTAGCAATCATAGTTATTACTATGATTAATATTAGTCATTACTAATATTAATAGTTTAGGTTTGTGAGACAAGGTGTCATGTACTCCAGGCCAAAGTTGAACTTGAACTCCTGATCCTTCTATCCCCACCTTGCAAGGGATGGAGTTACAAATATGTAATGCCACATCTACAATTTTATTATGTATGAATGATTACTAAAGAGATAAGTGTAAGTTTTCCAGGAAATTCCAAACCCTGTATTCATTCCACTATGTCAAGACCCTATCACCCCTTTATTTCTTTTCTGGATAAAGGTAATGTCAGAAAAAAAAAATTGCTACTTTCTTGGTATCAAATGCAATTCATAAGAAAGGACTTTGAAAGCCTTAGCATAGTCTTGAAGTTTTATTTATTTTGATAAGAACAATTGTTACATTGCAGTTAGATTAACAAACATGCTAATAATTAAATTGTTATAATAATTATTATTATATGTTGGTCCATCTTCATCTATCTTGGGAACCTTGTTGAGAAGGAATTTATACTCCATCACCACAGAGAAGGTGAGGTTTAATAAATATATTGTGCACAATACACATTGGATTTAATTAATTATGCAGTTTGTTGAGTCTGTGGAAAAGTCTGGATTTGGTTGGGGCTGACCCAGAAGTTAGGCAGGTCAGTGCCAACTTAAGCAAGATATGTAATTTGATGGGATGGAACACACTGGCTCATTCAACAGCTGTATGTTGAACAGCTGATGTAGAGTAGGTACCCATTTAGATAAAGGGAAAATGGCTGTGAGAAAGAGAGGTAGAGTCCAGCAAAGAAGGTGAATAATACACAAGAAAGTACAGAAGACATTCAGAATGCAGAGGATGAGAATGGTTCATGTAAAAAAAGTTAAAGAGCAGAATGGAATATGGTCAGCAGAGGCCTCTCAGATTGGTAGCATATACTCTGAGATCGAGCAAAGACCAGAAGCCTGTCTTTTTTTCAGGGAGATGAGTGTCCTGGTGAACATAAAGACCAAACACAGAACCGGGAGTAACGTGTTTGAAGGGCAATAGCCAGTATAAGTCCAAAACGTAGTCAGGAACAAGCCAGGTGGGGTCTCTCTTATTCTTGACTTTGGGGTTAATTCTAGGCTCAAGAAACCATTGGAAGGTTTTGGAGGAAGAGAATGATCGGCTTGCTCTGGCAGAGAAAGGGTGGAGGATGCGTGGAAGGTGGGGAAATGTAAACGGAAAGCCTGATTAAAAGAATGAAGGGCTACATCTGGTGTGCTTGTGCAAACCAGGAACCTCAGCTTTCAGGAGACTGGAGGACCTGGAATTCTAGGACAGTCTGGGCTACACTGTAAACCCTGCTGTAAGGAAATAGTAAGCCATGAGGGCTGTACATCTTCATCTTTATTTTTCCTTATAGACCTAGTAGTTGTTATTTTCTTTCCTAACTTATGATAATCTCCCCTGTATTTTTTTAAACTGGAGATTGAACATAGAGCCTTCTACATGATCTATCCTCAGCTCCCTTCCCTTTTATTTTGGGGCAGTGCCTAACTAAGTGTTCAGGCTGTCCTTAAAGTCACCCTCTAAACCTGGCATGGGTTGACTGTGTGACCCTCCTGCCTCAGCACCCCAAGGAGCTGAAATTACAGGCCTGTACCACCATGCTCGGTTCCTCTCATGTCATCTATGATACATGCTTCATATCATAATGTTTCCATATGTTTTATTTCTATATATGTTATAAACCACATACTTACATAAATAAGTAACTAACTTTGTGGAAGACCCACATCTTAATCTTTGCTCCCACGTGTGTAGTTTTCCTTCAGCCTGGAGGACTGACTTGCTTTACTTCCTGTGAAACCTGCTGATCATGCATCACTCAGCATCCTCGCCCAAGAAAAAAGCTTGTTTAATCTGTCTTTTTTGAGATAGGTTTTCACCAGACCCAGAGGCTCAGCTGACAGGTTTTTCCTTAGTATATCAATGACACTGTTCCATTGCCCTCTGAATTCCATTGTTTCCAATGAAAAGTCATCCGTGTTTTTATTTTTTGTTCCTTTTGTGCATGCCTACATTTTAATGATTTTTCTGTTTGTTCTGTGGTTTTAGAACTATGTTTCCAGTGTATCTAGGTGTTTCTTTTATTGTAACCTTGCATCTGTGAATTTGCTAAGTTTGGGTCTGAAGATTGAGATTATTCCATTACATGTTCAAGGGAGATGGTCATTGGTTATGCAGATTGTTTTTTTAATTCAGTCTATTTTTTTTCTTTCTAGTTATACCTATCTTAAACCTTTTTAATTATCCCTCAGTTTTCTGGGATATGTCTATTTTGCTTTCTATGTTTCCTCTGCAGTGTCCAAACTGTGTTAACCTGATTCGGTAACTTTTAAAATTTATAGATAATCATTTTCATTTTTAGAATTTCCATCTAGTCCCATTTAAGAATCTTGTCATTTTAAAATGTATTGTTTTTCAGCATTGGGATCCTTAGGGTATCTGGGTTTGCTTTAAGTTCTTGACTTTTTTTTCTTTTTATACTTTATCATTGTTTTTAGTAGACTCTTGTTATGGGATCCAGGCTGGCCTCAAACTCACAATCCCCCTGCTTCTGTCTTGCCAAGTACTGGTATCACAGGCGTGTACTGACTGTAGCACCTGAATTGACATGCTTTAAAGTCCTTGAAGGGAAATTCCAGCATCTGTATGATATCTTTAAACTTTTTCTTCCTTTTGTTTGTGGGTCACATTTTTTTTCTTTCTCTTCCCATGTCTAGTGAGGTTTCTTTCCATATACTGAACAGTTTGAGTTTCACATTACATCACTCTGGAGGGTGTTAAGCTCTATTCTGACCAGTAATTAATTTACTCACTAAGTAGTTTGGTCCTTTGGGGGCTTATTCTTAAAACTATGGAGACATGGTATAGAGAAATTCATGGTCTGAAGATGAACAGTGTTACTCTTAATCCACTCCTTAACTAAGTTGCAGCTCCATGCCCAATACGCACAGTGACGTGACCTTGTTCTAGATTCGAAAATCCCCAGTGTTTTCTAGCCCTCCACAATCACTCCACTTAGCTGTGTTAGTTTGTTTGTTTGTTTGTTTGTTTATGCCTGCCAGGACTTACCATCTCTCCCTGTGTTCAGCTAAACAGTCAAAGAAAAAAAGTCATAATTGGAAGGAACCTGGGTGCTTTTGGGTGCTAGGACAGGTGCTGCACTATACTGACATACCTCCCCATCTCAAGAGGAACTATATGCATATGTCTGGAGCTGTTTCCCTAGACATGTCTTTCTTTTCAGAAACTGCTGCACAGATTTCAACACCTCAACAGCCCCACACTCCTGTTTGTACCTCACAACTCGGGGAGATCATTGTCCTCTCTTTGTCCCCCTTTCTTTCACTATGACCCAGGTCCCAGAAGATGGTCCAGACAGGAGCCTCTGACACTTGGCGTCGCTTTCTTTCCTCATAAATTTTATTTTCTGAACTATATTTAAACCATGAAAATTCCTGCTTTGGATTTATATTTGCTTTTAGTAGGAGGAGGCTTAGTCTGGAGTTACCTTATCATGGCTGACAGTGGAAGCCTTTAGTACAATGGAGTGACTTATTTTCAGTAGTTCATCACTGTAGCTGCAGCGTTATCCTCAAGAAATGGGAGATCTCTGAAAAGGCATATGAATGTGAAGGCCAACACTAAGGTTGTGTGTTAATTAAAATGATTGTTATTTTTAATACAAACTCTGACTTAATGTTTTTCCTGAAGTGTGCCCATGCACTTTCATAAAATTGTGTTAAAGAGAAGAAAGGGAAATGGGAGGACAAGGGCTAAAAGAGTGGTGACTCTGAGGTAAGAGGGCTTCCTGCCCTGGCAGAGACTGGAGCTTGAATCCAGGCATTCGTGTTGGACAGCACACAAATGCTTATAACTCCAGCTCCAGAACCTGAGACTAAATAAGTACCAAAGCAGGAAAGATGCACTGGAAAACTTTCTTTCTTTCTTTCTTTCTTTCTTTCTTTCTTTCTTTCTTTCTTTCTTTCATTCTTTCTTTCGAAAGAATATCCAGCATTAACTTCATTTGAAACTTAGGAAAACGATTAGCAATTTGCTACATTTTTAGTGCATTTTAACATTGCTCCCATAGTCACAAATCCTTCGGGTTTTTGTTTGTTTGCTTGTTTGTCGTTATTTTTTGTTTTTGACGTAAGGTCTTACTACGTAGCCCAGGCTAGCCTTGATCTTGTGACCTACCTGCCTCAGCCTCCCGAGACTCGGGATTAGAAGCATGCACCACTATACCCAGCAGCTCTAATGAATCGACTTCATCCTCCCAGTGATCCTTTGTGGGTACAACTTGATTTTATAATTTGCAGATTTGAAAACTGAGGTTGAGGTAGACAGGGCATAACTTCATTAAAGTTAATGACTGATAGACAGGGTTTGGGGCTTGATTCCAGGTGATCTGAAAAAAAATCTACATTTTTATACATCTATAGAGCCTTCATATTAGATGATGATTTTGACACTGTCCCTTGCTCCTTTTCCTTGCATAAAACTAAAGAAAATTACACGCTACTCTAAGTGATACGAAAATACATCCGTGGGATTTGGACATGGGGTGAGGTGCTTGGTCACTTGATGAGACAGGCATTCTGTTCGTCCACAGATTCCCCCACCCCTACCCCACGGTACTGTTTTACCCTCTTCTATTCCATCAACCTTAATGACCAATATCCTCCTTTGATGGTCAAGTGACCTCTGAAGTATGGAGAAAAAGTTGCTGAGTCACCCGGGAAGATTTCCAGTGTTTGTCTTCTCATTCAGAACTCCTGAGAAACCAGAGGACCATGCTGGTGACCCATACTATGTACTTTGTTGTTTGAATAAAATTACTCTCCTAGTTAATTTACATCAAGAAACTATCAGCCTCATTTCCCTTCTGCCTTTGGAGAGGTGAAAGAGACCAGCAGGGTGGATCTGGATCCAGACCAGGGGCACTCAATTTCTACAAGGTTTTTTTGTTTCCACTTTTATATCTCTGACGGTTGTGATTGCTTTTGGATGATCTCCGAGCCTGAAGGAAGGAAGGAGCTAGCAGACTGCAGGCTATTATTACAGCAATATCAGCTCCCTTTGACCACCACACAGTTGTTCCTTGAGTCATGAATACTCAATTCAGTGTCTGTTGAACTAAACCGCCTTTGAAAATCAGAGAAGAGAGTCTGTATGTGTCAAAATCCAGCCCTGAGTCACCTTGCACACAGCAGGCCTAAGGTAGTGAATAGGTCAGAAGTGGTGATAGGACACAGCCCTCTTGGGAGTGTCCACACCCCAGAGAAATCATCCCAGGTCATAAAATCTCAAGCCTTCATAGATCAGAGATACCATTGCAGGTCCCCTCCTCCATCTGCAAGATTCAGGGTTAGTGAGTTATCCACCTAAGTGTTTTTCAACATAGGTTAAACCTCGTGCTTTGGAGATCATGTTTTAGTTGTCATTTCTAATGAAATTGTATTTGATATTATGATTTAGGAACAACATAGGCAGAGTCTGTGTTTAGAAATACAGCATCCTATTTACTGGAAAAACCTAGATTTAGAGAGCCGTACCTAAGCCTATTTCAGAAAATTAGTGTCTTTACCCTCTTATCAATTACAGTTCTGTAATGACTGTGTATAATTATTTTTCTTTTCTTTTTGGAAGGAATCTTCTGCTGAAGAAAGAATCTAAAGAGCTGCATAAATTCCTCTAAGACTAATAACACCAAGCTTGATATTGTGTTTTATATGCTTGTCCATAATTTTTCTACATGAGAAATTTGAGCCTTCTTCAGAGACCCTGGGTTAGAGTTATTTTCTGGTTGTGTTTGAAGAAGAATCTGAATCCTCTGGTGCTGTTTGGCTGTTTAGTGAAGAATTTTAGATTGTGCTTGACAACTTATGCTAAAACAAAACAAAACAAAAAAAAACACACAAGAAATATCCTTTTACTCAATATGCATTAAACAAAACTTCTGGCTAACATTTCCTTACTTGAAAAAAAATTGAAACACTCTGTACTTTATAAAAATCACATATAACTAATTATATATAGTAAGTTGGAAGGCAGCTGTTATTTTGAGAGTCACCCATACTAGTTAGAGAACTCTTGAGGGTCCCAGAGGGCTGGCTTTTTTCTCCTCTTTTAACTCTTACAGAAACAAAACAACGAACCGTTCCTTCCAACAAGCTGCTGGTCAAGCTCCATGTGATCGACGTTAAACTTGAAATCAGGAAACATTGCCATCCGTTTCTGAGGAGTCCAGAAAAGCCAAAAGCCTTATGATGTAGGGCTCGGGGCCTCAGAAAACAAATTGTGAGCATCAGCCCCATCAGCTCCAAGGTTAAAAATAGAGAGCCATAGTTCCATTGTCTGATTATGACATGCTCTGCACCAGCGTCAGAAAGACTCAAATGTGTGCTGAGTGTAGCCAAAGGGTAAATAAATTAAACTCAAGTGACTCAGAAGCCACGTAGGGAGCAAAGACGTGTAGAGGTAAGGAGGAACTTCGTTTCTGAGAGCGACCTCACGTAGAACTCAGGGGAGAGGATCTCATTAGAAATGTCAGAGGGCGTTATAAATTCCACTTGTAAGCTTTCCTAACAGATGGAAGAGAGTGTATGTAGATGACTTATGGACACTGCTGTCTACACTTCAGGGGTTCCTGAATACTTGCTTGGGCATTCAGACCCACAAAATTTTGTCTTTTAAACCAACAGGATTGTTGGACCACCCCTGCTAAGAGGGCTGATAGTGAAGATAGACTGGGAAGCTGATGTAGAAACCACAAACTGCCCTGCATCCCGCATGCGGCTTGGAAACTTCCTGTAAGGACAATGAGCAGTTGGTGAAGCTGGTAGTGAATACAGTGCTTAGAAATTCACCTTTATTTACTTGTTGTGCTGTTTTTGCCCATAACAGGACATGGCCCCAGTTGTTAACTGACTTTCAGAAAGGCATCTGTGGAAGGTTTTGAAAGCTGCTTGATAAAAAGGGAAAGCGTGCTTGAGTTTGGCCAGGTTGAAGGTAGCTGCAAATTACGCTGAGTCACACTTTCAGGCACCTATCTGGAAAACAGGCCAGTGCCACTGAGAAGGGCTTTGGGGGAACAAGGGGGGAGATTTATCCTTTGCTCTGAAGTCAGCTAATCTGGTACCTGTTCCTTGCTGGGAAGACAGCAGGTTTCTCAACATCTCTAAAATGTACCCTAACTTTTACCTCTTTTCTGAACACATATCACCCACCAAACATTTTCAGCCACACAACAATCCCATGGAGGGGACCTTGCCATGCCCACCTCACAGATGAAGACACTAACACTTCAAAAGCCTTTGGTGCTCCCTCAAGGACACCGAAGTCAGAAAGTCGAAGCGAATCGGATTCTCCTCAGTCTCATTTCAGTCCTTAACTCTGAAGAACAGCTAATAACAGCATCGTAATTGGCACGATGACAGTCAAAAGAGATGTTATATGTAAGGTGCCAAAGTCATATATACATGTCTGATGTTTTAGTTGTTACAATCAAGAAAGAGGACAAAGTCCACAAACAGTCCCAGGCATGGTAAGAAAAAAGGACTTTAAAATGCCTGTGAATCAAGGTTGATCAATTCCAGTAAAACAACTTACAACTTCCTAAGAGATTTTCTGGATAGTACCTTATGGATATATTAGAAATACTGTGCTTGAAGTTTATATTTAAAACAAACAAACAAAAATGAAAAAAAAACAAAAAACAGTAAGAGCCCTTCAAGTGCCATATTCCTTTCTCAGAAGTACATCAAACCCCACCGTTTGCGACACAAAGCTAAAAGTGTCTTTCCCAGGCTGGTAGTTTAGTGAGCCCCTCACATGTAGCCTGTCCTCAGCATGTTGCTCTTGCTGTTTGCACTTGTCTTCAACTCTCCTGACAGGAGGTATGTGTGTGGCTCCAGTGGAGGAGGACGTCTTTCCTACCCTCCTTCCATCAGTGGACTCCATTGTCGCAGATGTGGAGACAGATGTGCATATAAAAGCAAGATCAAGAGTAAAAGGACTAGCCTGGCATGGTGGCACAAGCCTGTAATCCCAGAACTTGGGAGGCAGAGGCAGGTGGATCTCTGTACATTTGAGGCCAGCCTGGTCTACAAAGTGAATCCAGGAGAGCCAAGGCTACACAGAGAAACCCTGTCTCAAAAAAAAAAAAAAAAAAAAAAAAAAAAAAGGGACTGAGGTCACTTGAAAGACCTCAGTAGAAAAAAAAATATCATTCAGAGTCATAAACCTGCACCACACTTGAAAAGAATGAGGTTGGAAATGGAGCCCCACAGAACTGGCTCCCTTCTCGGTTGTCCTACACGATATCCACCTGCTGAGACTCACATTCTGTCCCCTGAGAACCAGATACCGGTTTGGTTGAATCACAGGATGAGTTAGGAAGCCAGTTCTCCAGACCTGGCCCTTGTCCAATAGTGGGAGCAGGTTTGGAACCTAAATGTCATTAAGTGACCTTTCATAAAGCTTCATGGAAGGGCTCTGTCTGCCAAGAGGGTGATACAGAGTTCAAGGACCCTGGGCAGGCTGTAGGTGCTCCTCGGCATTTGGAGAGAAGGGAGGACAGCACAGACCCCGCAGATCCTGTTGATGTCTTAGAGCCCCATGGTAGCCCCCAGCCTGTCAAGGATGGATTTCGTCATCTGAATCTGGAATCTCACATTCTCTGTACAAAGCAGAGTATTGAGAATTTCATCTAAAAGAAATGGAAGAGGTATAATTAAGACAAGTGATAACACCATGATAAGAATTTTACAAAGAAAACAATGGCAACTATTAGAAACAGTTTGGAGTTTTTAAGACAAGGAATACTGTGGCTTCACCTGCCCAACCTCATTTCCCTAGATTTACAAGGTTTAAACACCAGTGGTTCTCAGCCTTTGGACTGTGACCCTTTAGTGAGTTGCATATCAGATAGTTACATTATAGTACATAACAGTAGCAAAATTACAGCTGTGAAGTAGCAACAAAATAATTTTATGGTTGGGGGTCATCACAACATGAGGAACTGTATTAAAGGGTCACAGCATTAAGAAGGTTGAGAACCACTAGACATGCCCTTTCAGAGGAAAGGAAAGTAAGAACAAGGTATCATCACATGAGAAATGAAGAAAATGATGCCCCCATTTTGGATTTTGGCTTGGTTTATAGTTTGCTTCTGATTTGGTTTTTATAGGGTGATATCAGAATGCTTCCAGGTAAGACCCAACCAAGGCTGAAGAAAAGACCATCATGAATACACCAGCATTGGAACAGAGTTTATAGTTCTCCATGATTTAAAAACAAAAAAAAATTTTTTTTGAACTTTTTTTTGTTTGTTCAGTTTGATTAATGGTAAATGAGGTCCATTTGTGATGCCAAAGAGTATGTTTCCCAGCAGCCACTGCATGACCCTCAACAAAATAATCAGTAACAATAAGAAGAAAAATTTTTATAAGGTAGTATTTTAAGACCAGTTGATTTACAAAAATCAAATGATGTTTTAATTTTTAATCAGATGGCTAAAACTTTACTTTCCAGATTTTAATAGGGAGGAATAGAGACTATATAACTCATCTAAATGGCTGAAAGTGAAGAATTCCATGCAAGTCTTTACCAAGATACCCACAGTAACTGGTGAAGCAAAGAGGACGAGTGTCAGAGATGCTGAGCCAGTCAAATTTTAACCCCCTTCTAGTCTTTCCACCAACATTTGGGAGAATTACAAAGCTTTACTTTTTTTTTTCTTTTTGTATTTCTCAAATGACAAGATTTTTAAAGAACGTAGACTACATATAGACAGGTCCACACACACATATTTGTGTTCTGAAATGATCATTAAATTTATTTATTTATTCAATTTATTTACTTACTTACTTATTTACTTACTTACTTATTGGTTTTTCAAGACTCACTTAAAAGACCAGGCTAGCTTCAAACTCACACTGATCTGCCTGCCTCTGCCTCCCAGATTGTCGGGACTACACGTGTGTGCCACCATGCCCGGCTTAAATTTTTTAAATTTATGTCACCGAACAAATCTTACATCTAACAAATTAAACCATCCCTGTGTCCATTTTCTTTTGGGGAAAAAAAAATAACTACTTTGAAAGAATAATCCAGAGCTGTTTTTAGCAAAGCAGAGGTTTTCTGTTGTTTTGCTTTTTGCTTTTCTAAAATGGAGGTTAAGATGTGTGTGTGTGTGTGTGTGTGTGTGTGTGTGTGTGTGTGTATTCATGAATGCTGAAGGAGAGGGGGACAATAGCACTTTCTTGTATGTGACTGTATAATTAGGAAGATCTGTGATGGACTTCAGAAAGAGAGAAGGCAAAACCCTGATGAGCTTAAAACATTTGCCTGTATTTCGGGATTATGACTGCCCAGAATACCACGAGGTTTCTGACACTCCTGGACACACCAGTCGGGTTGTCAGGGGAAAACAGTAAGAATGACAATTCGGAATCCTACAGCTTCAAGAACCACGGACGCCACACGGACGCCCAGCCTTGCTCTGTCTTGTTATCTGTCTAGACATGCAAATTGAACCGAAGAGTGGAGGCAATTATTTGGGTAATTCAAAGTGAGGAAATCTCCTCAGTGAAAAAAGATCTCGGGAGTCAGAGTTATCTTGATTGTTTGTCTCTACTGACCAGTTCACTAGGTAATTGCACTTTGCTGCGATTTTGGAGACAATCAGGAGATTTGAGCCAGGGAAAAAATTTGTGAAAATTTCCTCCTCTTCCTCATCTTTCTCTTCCTCCTTCTCCCCTTTTGCCTACCTTTCTTCTTCCTCTTCTTCATTTTCTTTTCCTTCTTCATTCAACCTCCATGAAATGTGTTTAAATTTAAAGGAAAAGAAATGTCTTGGAAATCAATTTTCTCTCACAAATAGGAAGTTGTTTTGGAAAAAGAGATGTGTTGGCCATGCCTGACCTCCTTTTTTTCCCCCTATAGACTAACCTTTTAAGCGTTTTTCTTTTTCAGATGAGATGACAAGACTTAACCAAAGAGAAAAAAGACTCGTTGAGTTGCCTGTATTCTGGATACGATGCTTTGTGGTGCAGATCACGTGTGTATGTGCTCTTGTAAATCCAACAGTTTAAACAAAACAAAACAAAACCAAACAAAAAAGGAATTACTCCCTGCCTATCTAGTGCACAATAGGGTAGCTGCTGATAAATCTCAAAGTAACAATCAAGCTATGAAGTTACAAAGTTCTAAGATTCAGAAATAATTACATCAAGTCTGAGCTCAAGTTAGAAGACCTTTTGAAAACACTTTTGAAAACCCATTATTTTGAAAACATTGTGATAATACAATTTTTAACTTTTAAAAGTAAATATTCACATAAGATTAAACTTCATTGCAAACTTCAAGGTAAAAGGTAGATTTATGGTTCATTAAATATATCAGATATTAAAATTACAGCAAAATTTAAAATGAATTCATAATAGAAATTGTTACTGCTACTGGGCATGGTGGCACTCACCTGTAATCCCAGTGCTCAGAGGCAGAGGCAGGTAGATTTCTGTGAGTTCAAAGCCAGCCTTGAACTACAAAGCAATTCCAAAACAGCCAGCAGCCTGGGCTATGTTACACAAAGAAACCCTGTCTTGAAAAAAATTTTAAAAAAAAATTGTTACTGCTGAAACCTGTCCTATGTCCTATTGGGAAATTAGAAGCATAGTATTTAAAACAGGAATAGTTGCAGGTATGTATCAAGAAAGCTTAGTATTTATCACAACTGTAGTTCACATGTAGACTTGAGCAATACATTCAACAGAATCATATTAATTTTAATACTGCTTTGAAGAAAGGTTGAGGTGCAAAGCTGAAAGAACAATTTCTCTACAAACAAAACTATTAAAATATTGTCTTGAAATCTCAGACGTGATCTGCTATCACCTGATCCTGAGAGGCTGAGATTTGACTGACATAGAAACTAAAAGCAAAACCAAAAATTAAACACTCCCCACGTTTAGTTTTTTTTTTTTTAGAACATTCCTTAAAATTTTTTAATATTTGTTTTTTTACAATGGCATCCTTATGTATTCCATGCTTAACTTAAGCCGGTGGCAACTATCTGCCTTAATCACCAGATGCTAAGCTAATGGTCCTGTAAAAAACAAAACAAAAAAAAAAAAAAAACTTAACATTTTCACACATAAAAACATATGAAGTTGAAAAATTATAAATGTTTTCATTTTATTTTCAGAATTAATCTAAAAATAGATTATCCTAGAATAAACTGAAGACAAATCTTTTACTATCAAATACATACAATTTGGCAACTGATTTATAGCTCAGAAAAAAAGCAGATGTCTAATTAAAAAAAAAAAACTGGTGTATAACATATTGCAAGCACATAAAATACTTAAGTCATGTGAACCTTAAAAAAAGAGAGAGGGAACAAAAGTTTATAAAGACTGTGTTATCCTGAAGGTTATACTGTTTAAATTTTTGCATACCAGGAGTATTTTGATGAAGGCCGGTTGATCACAGTTCTGGGTCTGTAATTCAGAAAAATGTTTCTTTCAAAAAAAAAAAAAAAAAAAGAAAGAAAGAAAAAGAAAAAAAAAAAACAGTACCCTGTGATGCAGTTTTTTTTTTTAAAAGCAATTATTTTTTCCTCCCAATACATTGTTGACAATTTTTCAATTCTAAAGTGAAGAATTTTTAATGCCTTGATATTTTTATTTTAGGAATACAACTATTGAAACATTTGAAAATTTTTATTTCGAGAAAAAATTAAATACTTGATATTTGGTCAAATATTGGCATTTGCAATATTGAAAGAAATGTCAATTTCATTAGTTAAAATCTTAATTTCCATAGAAAGGAAAAATTTATGAATAGGGGCTTTGTTTAAAGATTTTCTTTAAGTTTAAAGAAAAAAATATTGAATTTTAAAACTGTGCATTTGAGTCTGTTTACAAGCCAGAGCGGAAGTAGAGATACTATTTAAGAGCATTTTCTAAAATCGAAAAGCAATCTTCAGCAAACATTACAATTTCCAATCACCTTAGTTAAGCTCCTTTCAGATTTGTAATGCAAAATAGCAAAAATTTTACTTTCAATACCAACCAGTTAGGTGATTTGGTCTTTAATTCCTTAGACTTTTGTATCTTTTCCCTGAAATATGAAACTTCTATTCATGAATTTGTTTCTCAATTCTAAACATTAAGTATAGAATGAGGCTTTCTCACATACTGTTTATTGGTTTGAAAATTTATATTAAAAATAAAGCTGCATTCTACCTTTTACATATAAATAAATGAACCAGAATTAAGAAACAGAAACCAAGTAGCACATTCAAATTTTGTTTCATTTTATTTTTTTTTTAAGTTCTAAAACAATGATTTCAAGAAAAGGAATTTTAAAAACCTATCTGAAGCCCATACTATCTTAAATAATACTTTCAAAGAAAAACAACAATATTATCTACAGACTTTCCTTTTTGTTTTTCAAGTCTTAGATTAAAATAAGACAGCTACAGCCGGTTATAATTTTGAATCAAAATATAATTAAACATAGTTCATGATCATATTCTAGTAAAATAATTATTTATCTTATATAGAATAAATGTTATGCATTCTATGGGGTTAGTTAAAAAAAAAGGTAGCATTACATGAGAAAGAGAAAGTGTTACAGGAAAAAAAAATTAAATTAAAGGGGCATTTTAATACAGTTTTTAAAATCTCCCAATCCATAACTAAATAGCTGCATTCGCTTTACTCGATTAATCTCATGATTTTGAGAGTGAAGGAGGGTCAGCTTGGCTTTAGGAGATGACAAAAGGCTACATGAGTCAGCTCTACCTACCTGATGGTCACAAGCATTCAGTTGTCAGGCATTGTAGAAGCAGCAGCCCTGTGTGGGGCTGAGCCTTCAGCCAGACGAGCTGACACTGAAGAGGAACAGTGGCTGCTCTTCTGTACTGAGGATGGACACAGTGGTAGACCCACATTAAAGGAAGTGCTAGAATCCTGAATTTGTTGTTTACCTTGTGAAGTGCTCTCCCTGGGTATCCTTTGATTTAAAAAAAAAAAAAATCATAATCACAATGAACTACATTTAAGGAAATAATTTTGGAACTTGTATACAGTAAAATATATTAAAAATGAGTGTTTTAAAACATACCCATTTTAGATGCAAAAATGTTTATGAGTTAAGATAAAAGTAGCATGATTTAACAAAAAAATTACAGTGCTCCTTTATTAAAGGCACAACAGATGAAAATTAAAGTGGCAGTTTGCTATTTTACTACAGAATATTCAAAATATTCTGTAATTTTTAATTAACTTTCAAATACTTCCTAATATTAAGAAATCTGTCCTTTTCTCTCTTCAAGTAGTATGGTAGTATCAAGGAAAGCATAAAGTTCATAAAACAGATCTTCAAGTATTTAAAATGATATTTTCTCCAGATCCTGATCAAAGAGTCCTTATCTAATACCAATCTTTAAAATTGTGATCACTGTGAATAAATCTTTTTAAAGTTTTAATTTTGAGTAATCTTACAAATCTTTTACGTCTTAACATTCTAGAAAAAATTCAATGCACTGGAAATTTTTCTTTTTTTTTTAAGCTTTTAATGAAAATAGCAATTTGATTTTTTTTAACTCTCAATAGTAATAGATTTTTTTGTGTTTGAATTTTTAGTTCATGATTTTTTTTACAAAATGTACAGAAGAAATCTAAAGCTTTACCTTAGCATATTTTATTTCATAACAAATAAAATAAATCACTGAATAATGACTATTTTAATTACTAAAGAAATTTGCCTACATCTTAGTGAAATTTATTTTCCCCTTTTAAACAAAAATTTTTCTTTACTTTCTATTTTCTGTAGGCTTCCCGTGTCTTGTTTTTAGTTGTTTCCCACTTTGCTGAAGGACTTTCTATTTATGAACCACTCGAAGTAAAACAGTTAATTGAAGCATCCCCGATGACTTTGTTGTCAGTCTTGCTTGGCAACCCCCAACTCTATCTTTTTTACTCTCCAACTATTACTCAAAACAAAATTTAAAGAACGAAATAAAAATAAAAACCCCTTAACCTCACACATTAAACCCTCTGGACTTGATGGCTTTCCCCTGTCACTAATGATTGTTAATTTTAAGCAGCATTTTTACTTCTCAAGATTTGCCAAGCATTCGGATGATTTTTTTTTTGCTCGGAACTTAAAGATAAAAAATAATCAGCAAACCCAAAGGATTTTGATTAGATATAAATGTTAAAAACGGACAAGAGGACCACAGATCTTGGGCTCCTTACAAATACTAGATCCTAGTGCAACTTTGTCTGGGTGAACACTGGTCTGCCAGGCTGTGTTATCTTTCTAGACATTCCAGTCAACAAATATTCTAGACATTCCAGTCAATAAATATTATGGAAATTCCATAAAAAATTATTCTGTATGCTGACTTAAAATTTTAATAAAAATAAATATACTTGTTTTTTAAAACCTGCATCATAAAACCAGTCCCCCCCCCAAAAAAAAAATAGAAATCAACAAAATCAACATGCTTTCATATACTTAGGGCTTGATGTATTTGTTCTAATAATTTCTGTAGCTGAGCTGTGATATGACATTATGCTTCTACTCTAGCTATCCTAAGCCTCTCTTATGAAGCTTATCAATATGAAAACATCATGATATCTACCATAAATATCGACATTATTGTCAGTTGTGCTTAGATTTAAAAAAGAAACAAGTTTTAGCTGAGCGTGGTGCTATCTACCTGCAACCCCAGCACTGAAGAGACTGATTCAGGACAACCAGAGTCAGAGGCCAGCCTGGGCTACAGAGCAGGTCTCTCTCTCAGAAATAAAAATCTATACCACAAAAAAAAAAAAAAAAAATAGTGTTTTTCAAATTTGAGGATTTCATCTAAGTGATTTTCAATCAAGCATTGTGTGCTTTGCAGTGTCGTTCAACTGCTCAATCTAAAGAATGGAAAAAGTACAAAACTCTAAATATTCCTCGCACTGATAATCTTAAAACCCAACTTTACTGAATTTCTGGGTTTGTTTGTCATTAGCATAAAGCAGTTAAGTGGCCAAACATGATCCCTCCCATTTTTGTGAGTTATTTTCTCGATGGCAGATGTGGAAGCTTACTCAGGGTATGCCTTTCTGAAAAGCATTTTATTCCTCTCTAGCTACACAATATGACAAAACAAAAAAACAAACAACAACAACAAAAAACCTCTTTACAAATGGCTGAATCGATCAAAGCAAACCCATAGTCAAAATATAATGGTTTTTATAGTTATCACTATTTTCCAATGCTCAGTGTCAAGCGATTCTGATTGGGTTCTGCAGAGGCTTGGCTTTCAAGGTGTACCCACCCCTATATTCTTTTTCATGACAACAGGAAGAGGATTCATTGTCTTGGAATAGATCTTCAAGAAGCCATCATTGCTTCCCTGTTTGTACCTAGGATTTTCCAAAGGCAGGCGGTTAACCCACTGGCTGAATCGTTCGTGGATTGGGTGAGCATGCCTGGCAAAGTACCCTCCTCACTATATTGAAGATATACTTGCCTAGCCCCAGGCTCACTACACTTTAGCTGTCACCCCATTTAGAGAATTACTATTGACTGCAGCTCCCATCCTGTATTACATCACCAAACAGAAAACCTTTAAGACTGGACTTCCAGACTTGGTCAAAAACAAAAAACTTGATGTTTGATCTGGAAAGAAATTAATATATCAGTATGGTCTCCGTCCTTCTTAGCTGTTAGGCAGGGGGAATGTGCCCTTATAATATTGATTTTCAAAGTAATTCTTTATACTTACTTTGATTTCCAATTTCAAATTTTCTGGGTTTTTTTTTTTCTTGTTTGAGACGATAAATAAAAATCACTCCAAAAAATTGCCAGTGCAAACAGAAGCGCTGGGTTTATTAGTGTCCCTGGTCATGTCTGTCAGATGGAGTTCTTTCCTCGACCCAGCGTGGTTGTATGGGGGAACATCCATGTCAAGAGACCCAGCTTTGGTTCTGAGTGTTACAGTGGCTCTTGGTTGAACTTTCTATACTAACTTCTTTCTTAAAAAACCGTATCAGTACTTTATCTGTTCTCCCCTAGACAGTCATCCTGTCACGTGAAGTGACTCGTTGGTAAACATTTTGGAAAGGTAAAATTGCGGTCGGTAGGTAAACAAGCTGGAAGGGAAGGCAAAAGTTCTGGATCTTCGGTTTGTTCGTCGTGCGTCTTCGGGAAAATCACTTTCTGTCTCTGGACCCCAGCGTTCCTATTTACAAACCGTTAAAATCGGACGCTTTTAGATTCTTAAGAGTTCTTGCAGCTTAGACAGCTTGTCTTGGGGTTTTGGTGTTCGGACAATCCTGCGGTGCTGTGGAGTCAACATGATGCCAGGCTCCGCTCAGATGGGGCATTCTCTCTGAGTCTTTGTTTGCTTCTCGCGTGGCTGGCTTCTCAACGATACTGTCCCTGGAAGGGACTTAAGGACATGACAAGATAAAGTACCTCTAGGTGTCTGAGAGTCACCCTTATCTTCATGACTAACAACGAGGAATGCATACACAGATTACACTAAACGGGAAGAGTCGATAGCCAGTTACCCACAACTTCTGATTGCCTATGGTGTCTATCATCTTACGAAAACCTACCCATGTGGCTTTTTCATGAAAGGGTGAAAAGGATGAAGGATTGGCTTTGTATTACCTTCTTTAATATGTCATCTCTTTTTTAAATGGCTTTAAAATAAGTCTTTTTTTTATTATTATTTTATTTTGAGAATCTCAGGTAGCCCAGGACAGCCATCCAGTTGCTGGGTAGCAGAAAATGACTTTCAATTGTATCTTACTTTTTCTCTTAAAAAAAAAAAAAAAAAAAAAAAAACACAACAACAACAACAACTTAAATTTGTCTTAAAAAGTTGGAGCTGTTGGTTGCTTGGCTATATGATTCACGAGGAGGTTAAATTTTGGTATCATCGGAAAACTGGTGGTGATGGTTTAGCCAGAAGGTTAAAAAAAAAAAAAAAAAAAAGAATCTGCAAGGTTTCCTGAGTATGTGCAGTTTGGGCAGTCAGGAAGAGCTCTAGGGTGTCTCTTCTTAAAGATAGCTCCAAGTTAGTGAAGGGGCTTCTAAATATTTCCCTCAAAATTCCTAAAGCTTCTAATTTATCCTGAGCACTGTTAATCCTATGGACTCCAACAGGAATAGGAGGTAATGGGGGTAAAGGTCCTGAATAAGGAGGGTGAAAGGATTTCATTCAATGATTTATTCTCTTGTTCATCCTGTAGAAGCTCTAATCTAGGGATATTCTTCAGCTGTTAAAACGAGCTACAGATCCCAGCAGAAAGGCTTTTACTTTTGAGTTGACTAAGGGTCTGGTTTGTTTGTTTTTGTCTTGTTTTATTGGGTTTGGTTTGGTTTATGCACTGGCCAACTTTCATTTCCTACCAGCGGTGCTCTGCTCTTTCCATTCCTGTCCCTCTGATCTAACCACAGCCGGGTTAGTGAAGACACTGGAAGGCAGTTTGCTATTGTCTGTCAATGTGTAAGAAAGGCAGGGAAACGTGCTTGCGGTGAGGAACAAATTTCCAGATTCACTCCCTTTCTCTGAAAAGTTGTCAGAAAGAACACTTCTTGTGTTAGGTGTGTAGATCAGTTTGTAGAGGGCTTGCTTAGCATGAATGAAGCTCTGGGTTCTGTTCCCAGCATCACATAAACCAGGTAAAAGCAACAGGAGTCTAAAGCTAACCTGGGCTACACAAGATCCTGTCACTGAAAACAAAGACACATTCTGCCTTTCCATTTGGGCAGTTATTCTTGCTTGCCCCTGGTTTACACTTTGGCAATCCCCTCTTTTGAGGTCTTTGTCAAATATTTAAAAATGCAACCTAAAAACCTATGTGACATAAGTAAGTCATTTAACCTCTTTTGTCCTCATTGCTAGAAGACATGAATTTTGAGTTGAATGCTCTCTGAAGACTCTTCTCACTTTAGGACTGATGCATCTACTGTTGGGCATGTAAAGACCACTGAGTATTTATGAGACAAGTAAGTGATGTTATTGGCTTTTGAATTCCTAGAGAGTAACATGCTGGTAAAGGATGGCACAGCAAAGCAGTTTAGACTGTGAACTTCATCTTTCGAGGCACCTTTAAAAAATCTCCCCCACCTTGTGTGTGTGTGTGGTGGTGGTGGGGTTCTTGTGGCTGTTATTGAGTGGTGGCTGACTGCATCAAACTAATCATCTGTGCAGGGACATATGCACAGTCTCTCTGTCCATCCACTCACCTGTCAGGAGGTCCTACAGCCAATGTCATGATCATCAGGGATCTTGAATGAGTCTTTTTCACTGCTGGCTTGTTCGTTGTTGTCCTGCCTTCAGGTTTTAGTCAGTAAATAGCCAACAATGAACTTAATTATTAATTTTTCCTGGAATATTTATTTGTGACTGAAGGGAAATACTGAGGACTGTCTTTAAATTCTAGTTACCTTGTCCTTCTGTCTCATTTTGAGGGTAGTTCAAATTGGCTCTATATATTCTTTTTTTATAGATAAATTCTTTATAGAAGCATAGGCATTTCTCTATATTTATTTTTGTATATATAAATTTAGGCATGTTGGTATGTTGGTTGGAGGAAATATATATATATATCTGAGGTTTGTAGAATGTACTCAATTCTCATGCCATCTGCAAAAATACTTTTACTCCGAACTTTCATTATAGATCCCTTGCTTTAAAAATGTTTTCAAGCATGGTTGCTTTTATTATAATGGAATAATGAGGAAGCTTTAATATATTCCCCCCCCACAGTTTTATTAAACACAAACAAATATTAAACTTGTTTCCTTGACTCATCAATTAATGTAGTCACCCTTTAAAAACAACCATATCAGATGGCCTTGTGGAGTCTTGAAGAAGGGGAATGGCCAGGTAGAGGTGAGAAAAATGTCATTTAACTGTTTCGAGCACTGTTCCTACCCTAAATGACGGGAAGCCTTTAAGATAACATCAAGTGTAGACATGGCAAAATTCTTGTTTGAGGTTTTTTTTCCTTGAAAAACAAACAAATAAACAAACCAAAGAAACAACTCATGTGTAAGAGACTGCTGCACCTCATTAAAAGGAACAAAAGAAAAGGGGAGAAAAGTGCAGGTGAGGAAAAAGGGTGATCTTATGTTTATGAATGTATTTTTTTTTGTTTGTTTGCTTGCTTTACTTGTGTAGCTCTGGCTGCCCTGGAACTTACTATGTAGACTAGTTGACCTAAAACTCACAAAGATCCGCCTGCCTCTACCTCCTGAGTGCTAAGACTTAAGGCTTATGCTACCACGCCTCTATTTTCTACAAAACGATAAAAGAAATTTTTTATTCTACCGTATATCCTGAACACTACTTAAACTTTATTGTTGGTCTGCCTCTAATCTTACTTATCCTCTACCCAGCTTTGAAATAACCCAGTTATTTCATAGCTGTGGATTACAAAAAAATACCACTTTTTGTGAGTTTGCTAAATGATTAAAGGTAATGTGAATTTAAAACAAATCTGAGATTCAATGAATTTGACTCTGTATGCCACTTTATATGTTCTGCAATTTGATCTCATAGACCGGTACTGAAATATTAGGGAAATAACTCCATTTAAACCCATGTGACTATTTAGGTTCTGTGGTCCCCTTTTTCTGCTCTCTTTGCTTCTTGGTAAACACTGATTGTCGAAGGAAATGATCTGCTTGAGATGGCAGTTTCTTTTGTTGTTTTCTCGGCAATGTTTGGCTCGAGGGCAGCAGACATTAAGTGTATGGCTGGCCGGTGTGAGGGCATATGCTCAGAGCACAGCCTTGGGGGTGCTGATAGCTAGCAGAATGAGCTAGACCCTAACCTTAGAGCTGGTTTCTGGGTACTTCACTAATAACAGAACAGAGGCTTATGAACATTATTGAGGGACTCAAATTCTGAGAGGAAACACTGGAATGTGGCCCTGGGATTAGAGAATTATTGTTAATAATATGTAGGAAAAAACGATGGAATTGTGGTTAGGTATAAGAAGATCTTTATATTTTTTTACTATATGCAAAGTAAAATTTGAAAGGAAACCGTAATATCTGTAATTTCCTTTAGAGTGTTTTAGTTAAAACAATGGGGCAAATACGCAAAAATAGTAGTTATTATCCAGAGGTAATATATGCCTGGGTGATTATTATCCCATTCCTACTTCATTTGAAAATGCCTGTGATAAATAGTGAAAAATATTAAAAACCTTGAGATCTGCTATTTTAATATTAAAAATGCTACGGGTACCTAGAAAATCTTACTAGGTTGACAAGTTACGTGTGTATACAAGTATACAAGACAGTGCTTAGATTACAGGGCTTTTTTTTTTTGACTCATGAGCAGGGCTTTAGTTCTTAGGAGACTAGTAACTTATAAGTGGGTGTGTAATGGAAATCCTGTGTAAAAAGACTATTCATTTTATTTTTATATTGCATTTTTAAGTTATAGATAGAGGTAAATTTTCAAGAAAAGCATAATGACCCAAAAATGAAAAAGAAACAAACCAGAAACAGAAAAAATAAGAATAATTTTTTTTTTACTGAGTTAAATGCTGAAAGACTTTGGAGTTCTGATCCTGAACTATTCGAGGATCTTAGATTCACAGATGAGATGAAAGAAATTAAAGTACCCAACCCATTTACATTGGCACTCCTGTAATCATAGCACTCTGGAGGCTGAGAAAGGGAGGTCACTGAGTCTGAAGCCAGCCTGGGCAACAGAGTGAGACCCTGCCTCAAAAGAAAGAAAGAGGGGAATGAAGAGAAGTAAGGAGGGAGGAAAGAACGGAGAGAGAGAAGGAGAAAAGCTGGTATCAAGGGACAAGTTAGGTGACAGTCTAAAGGTGGTCACGTGAGCTAGTTAAAGAGAAAGTCCTGTGATGTTTTGGCTTGTAACTCCTTTTGATTTACCAGAATGATGTGTTTTTTAAAGTGCTTCTTCCGCGTTTTGAATAGTTATTACTATAGGCGCTGTGTTCTAAGTCATAGAGTTGTATCACAAATTGTGTGTGTGTGTGAGAGAGAGAGAGAGAGACAGACAGACAGACAGACAGACAGATACTGCCATGAAGACACAGAAACAAAAACACCTCCAAAAGTGAAGTTTTGTTTTTTTGGGTTTTTTTGGTAAATTTCGGGTGCAGAGTCCAGACTTGGTTGTGTTGATTCTTTGCTGTAACACAATGCTGCCTAAATTTACAAAATTAAATATTAGGATTGAGTATGTAGCTCAGCTGTACGGTGCAGGCTCAGTACTCTCAAGACTGGGTAGGAGATAAAGCTGGGGTCACCTGCATAGACCTGAGGCAGGTGGGGATTCTTCCAAGTTTCGCTTCTGTTTTACATAGGGAAGAAGATGTGTTTTTTTCTGGACACCTGTTTACTTTTCAGCTAATAAATATAAAATGAGCTTACTCTGAAGTAGCTTGTCTCTGGTAAGAATTGGTTTCACAAACTGAGAACCAGCATTTGAAAAGACTTTAAACTTGCCCTCAACATGGAGGTGCTTTCAGTTGATCCCAGGCTAATGATACTCTCTATCTTCCCAAACTGCTGGTCTCTTGGTAGCAAAGCCAAGCTGGGTGCTAGAAAAAGAGAATGAGAGAGTTGCACCCTGGAGTCCAGTTGCCTGTTAGCAAGAAAAGTGTAGGATCTGTGGCTAAAAGCCCTGGACTAAGAAACACAAGATAGGGGATTTTCAAAGTTTTAAATTCAAGCCCATCTCCAGAACTGTGGCGGCATTCATCAATGGTGTTTACATAGAAAAGCTGTGTTACTTCCGGGTTCCAATCTTAGGTTTGCCACTAATTACTGACGTCAGTGTCTTTGTGGGCAAATTGAATGACCCCTGTTAAATAACACGTGCTGTCATGTCATCAAACACTTTGGTCTCCAAGGAAAGAATGAAGTTATCTTCATAGTGATGCTGGATGGTTTCTTGGAGAAAGAAATGAATTAGATTGAAGGGAGAGAGCAAAGCCGGACTCGGTGCAGAGAAAACTAGATATTAAATTATGATCCAGCAAAATTTTCTCAGAAGCACAATTTGCATCAACTGTGTGGTTTTTTTAACATTGCGAAAGTTAAAATTATTATAGAAATAGCATCATGGATGGGGATGGGGCTATATCTAGAAGGATAACTTTGATTAATTAAAAAATAATTAGCAAAACTGACCTAGTGTGCTCTCCAGTACACTTGTAGGATCTCTAGTGGAGCTGCCATAGGTCTGGGCTCTGTAGAATTAGTCAGAAAGTAGATTTTCAGTGAAGCTTTTGCTAAACCATCACTGTTTGGGAGGGGGAGGGAAGGCTGAATGAAGAGAGACAGCAGGAACACGTATAGAACAAAGTCCAAATGTGGGTGCTTATGTGGAAGAGCTCCAGCTGCTCCTCCAGAGCACCATGGCCACTTATAGAACGTTAGAGCTAAATGGGACTCTGGAGCTTTTCGGCGCAACCCCCTCATTTTACATTTTACATTTCTATGAGGATAGAAGCTTCGTGAAAATGGGCCAGGAATGCAGTACGGTGGAACCAGGGAAGCTGGTGGTATGCTCACAGAGGATTTAAGGGGAAGAAGGAAAGGTGTGTGTGTGTGTGTGTGTGTGTGTGTGTGTGTGTGTGTGTGTGTGT
>NW_026592127.1:0-37524 GCF_907164565.1 Psammomys obesus | reverse complement strand
GTGTGTGTGTGTGTGTGTGTGTGTGTGTGTGTGTGTGTGTGTGTGTGACAAAAAAAAAAAAAAAAACCCTTGTCCTTGAATGGAATCTGGGCACCTCATAGGAAGGGCCCTGTGATTTGAGTACACACACACACGTGACAGTCAACTTTACTGTTGTTACAGGTGACCAGAGAGGAGTGGCTTCAACCAAGACCACACATGCTTATTACAGGTCTGGAGACTAGAAACTCAGTATGGACCCCACTAGACTGAAATCTGGGTGTCTGGGCTTCATTTCCTCCTGCGGGGTCTAGGAGAGTTCATTTTGTCCCTCTGAAAGCTGGAGGATTCATATATTTGTTAACTCACGGACCCCTTCTACATCTTCAAAACCAGCAATACTGAACCTCTCTGAACATTGTGCTGTCACATCTTTTCTGACCCAAACTAGGAAAGGTTCTCTAATCTCAGGACCTGTAGGATTAGATTAGGTTTACCTGGATAACCTAATTGAACTGGATAACCACAAAAATAAGATCATTTTATGGTCTTAATTTTCTTTTTTTTTTTAATTCTTTATTAATTACACTTTATTCACTTTGTATCCCCCCTGTGGTTCCCTCCCTCCTCCCGTCCCAATCACTCCCTTCCTCCATCCTCTGCATGCATGCCCCTCCCCAAGTCCACTGATAGGGGAGGTCTTCTTTTCCTTCCTTCTGATCCTAGTCAATTAGGTCTCATCAGGAGTGGCTGCATTGTCTTCTTCTGCGGCCTGGTAATGCTGCTCCCCGCTCCGGGAGAGGTGATCACGAGCAGGCCAATCAGTTCATGTCAGAGACAGTCCCTGTTCCCATTACTATGGAACCCACTTGGATACTGAACTGCCATCGGCTACATCTGTGCAGGAGTCTTAGGTTATCTCCATGCATAGTCCTTGGTTGGAGTATCAGTCTCAGGAAAGACCCCTGTGCTCAGATTTTTTGGTCCTGTTGCTCTCTTTGTTGAGTTCCTGTCCTCTCCAGTTCTTATTGTTTCCAGCTTCTTTCCTAAGATTCACTGCACTCTGCCCATAAGTCTCAGCATCTGCATTGATAGTCTGCAGGGCAGAGCCTTTCAGAGGTCTTCTGTGTCAGGCTCCTGACTTGTTCCCTCTTTTCTCCTTCTTCTGATGTCCATCCTCTTTGCCTTTCTGGATAGGAATTGAGCATTTTAGCAAGAGTCCTCCCTCTTGATTAGTTTCTTTAGGTGTACAGATTTTAGTAGGTTGTCTTACAGGGGCTAGCGATTAGAACATGGATATTTTGGAGACAATTATTCTGTCTGACATGGAAAACAACTAATATATAATAAGAATTTTAATTTACATAGAAAGATTCTTTGAATTTTAAAAATAAAGGAATATAAGTAACATATCAGTGCATCCCTAGGCACATGCAGTCATTTTAGAGAGAATAAAGGTTTTAAAAATACGTGTATTGGTAATATATTTCTGGTGACATATTTCCCCAGGATATGAGAAAACTGGAGAGCCATAACTGTCTTAGTCCATTTTGTTCTCTGTCACAAAGTGACTGAGTTGGGGGCTTTATAGAGAAAAGAGGTTTAATTGGTTCATAGTCTGAATGCTAAGTGAGGTAACCATGTCTGATAGGGACTTGAGTCTTTATCTCCCTATGTTCGTAGAAACACACTAGCAGGGGCACAAGTGGAAGAGATCACACATCCTGAGAGATGGAGGGAACATAAGGCTGGACAAAGCAAAGAGATCTTTAACTTTTTTCTTAAAATATTTTTTCTTTTTTATTTTATTAATTACACTGTTTTGAGATCTTAAACTTTATAATCCACTTTATAATATGTTTTGAGTCGTTGCTCAAAGCACCCTGTGAATTCATGGCCCTTGGAACTTGCTGCATAGACCAGGCTGGGCTTGAACCCGGAGATCTGTCTGCCTCTGCCTTTTAGTGCTGAGACTAAAAGTGTGCACCACCAGGCAGGCCCAGCCCAGCCCAGTGTCTTGAGACTTAATCTACTCCCTAGACACAGGCATTGATTAACTCTAAGGGTGGTGACCTCAAATCAGCACCATTATATTATATGGAGATAAAGCTGCCTGCATAGAGGCATTTTTGGGGCAAAATATATCCAAATATTGACAGTGGCTGTAGTCAACAACATAATTCTCAAAAGCATCAAGTTAAGCGAAAACACAAGGCTTTGGGGCTGGGTGGATTGCTCACTGGTACAGTGTTTGCCTAGCATGCTTGAAGGATTGGATTTAATCTCCAGGACTTGTTTGTTCTTAAGGAGCCAAAGGACTACCCAAGTCTGTGTCTGAAGTCCATGTATGAGTTTCTGAGGACTGCGGTAATATATTGCTAGAAACTATGTGGCTTTTTGTGGAACATGTGCCCAGGGAATGGGCCTGGAGCCAGAGTGAGGTTGAGACTTGTCCAAACCCTGAAAATCTCAATCTTGAGACCAGCAGAAATAAGGATTGCTCCTTCCCTATTGTGTGAATGCTTACCCAGTGGGGCCCTCCACCTCCACCATTCTTGAGGTGGTCATGTGTCCTGGTGACCAGGACATGTCCAGCTAGCACCTGGAATTCTTCTCCATGAAAATGAAGCATTCCTAGCACCTCAGCCCCAGCCAATGATGTACACTCACTACAAAATCCCTACCCACTTCCCCAAGGTTTATATAGCCCTTATTTCCACAATAAAGAGATGTGCATCACTGGAAGAGCTGTGTCTCTGAAAGGGTTGTATCAGAGCCCCTGGGCCTTCACTGCAGGATCGCAATCCTTCTGACTCATTAGCCCAGCTAAACTTCATTCCTTCAAGTCCAGCAGCTGTATGCACTGGGTGCTTGGATGATCCTGGGCCACAGCACAACAGCTTTCGTTCTGTGGCTTTTTGAAGGATCTAGGAAAAACAACGTCTTTATACTCCAGATCTGCACTGCAAAGGCAGACCATAAAAAAGACTCCAGCCAGTCCAGCTTGGAGAAATAGATGAGTTTGTTAGCATTACTTTTAGAAGCCTGAGTGGCTAATAGGCAGCTACACCGCTGAA
Organism: Psammomys obesus; assembly: GCF_907164565.1. Lineage (NCBI taxonomy): Eukaryota > Metazoa > Chordata > Mammalia > Rodentia > Muridae > Psammomys > Psammomys obesus. The sequence goes on along the minus strand of NW_026592127.1, from coordinate 34,468 downwards.
AGCTTCTCACCCCTCCCTCACCAAGCTACTGTTTCACATGACTCTAATTCTACAGAGAATTAATGCAAACTTGGGTTCAGAACTCTACTGTTAAAGCAGTAGAGGTGACGACAAGCTCAGACACTGTAAGCAGATGATATCTGACCATGAAACTGATATCTCGGTGTTATATTATCTGCTCTTTCCTTGTCCCTATCAGAGATTCTGCCTCTCTGCAATGACTTCTCCAACCGTAGGAAGAGTTGCTTGTATGCTACAGTGGGGTACAGCTAAAAATGATGGCTTGCTATCTAAGATGAAGTTAGTCTGGTTAGGCTGTGAAGGATTAGTCCCAGTGTATTACCAGAGTCTTCAGATCAGAGCACCTGAGTCCTGGCATCCACAACAAACGATCAGCACCCCATAGTCAACCCAATTAAAGAGACAAGCAATCATGAAAAGCAGAGAAGAGATTCATTCGATGTGGTCTCATTTGGAAGAGAAGCAAAGTGATCCAGTCGGTCTTCCAAGTCCATCTTCAAGATCCTGAAGGTTAGGCTTAAATAGAAAGCAAGAAGTATGAACAACTAAGCAGTAAGTCACGATGTGGTGCTACTCATTGTTGACCCATCATGGTTTCTGCTCCTGTGTCTCCTGTAAGGCTGTCTGGCGAGTTGTCCTTGGAGACAAATTCCCTTCTGATTGGTATCACACTTTTGCCTATTTTTTTTCTAGGTGATATTCCAGGGGCGACCCCAACTTCTTGGTGACCATTGTTTCAATAGTCAATAGTTACGACAGACCGCTGCTCAATAGTCTGTTAGGCAGGCTGGAGAGATGGCTCAGTGGTTAAGAGCTCTTCTAGAGCATCTGAGGTCAGTTCCCAGGACCCACACAGCAGCTCACAACTGCCTGTAACTTAGTTCCAGGGGATACAACACAAAACATTAATGTACACAAAATTAAAATAAAATTTACAAAGTCTGTTAGGCAAGAGAAGGGCACATATGTCTTTCTCTTCATTCCTGTCAGGACAGATACAACTTTAAGGAGCAGGCATTTCTCGGCTAGTTCGTGAAGTGCTTCTGTGCAAGCGTGAGAACTCAGTTAAGATTCCTACTACCCTTGTAAAACCCTGTGGCCATGCCTATAACTCTAGCACCGGGGAGTGCAGCCTTGCACATCTCTGCAGCTCACTAGCCAGCTACTCTATTCAAACTTGTGAGCTCCAGGTGAGAGACCCTGTCTCAAAAACTGAGCTGAAGAATAATGGAGGAAGACACTTGATAATCACACACACACACACACACACACACACACAGAGAGAGAGAGAGAGAGAGAGACAGAGAGAGACAGAGAGAGACAGATAGAGAGATAGAGATAGAGAGAAGCTTTCTCTGCTTCTTCCTAGCTTTCACTATTGTTGAAATCTTCAGCATTCCTTGGCTTGAAGCTGTATCGCTGCTATACTCAGCCTCTATCATCACTTGGCTTTTTTCCCTCTACCTTTCTGTATTGATACATATCTGACTTTCTCTATGATGGTTGGTTGCATTTAAAGCCAGTGTAAACTCATTATGACTTGTTTATATTCACACATTCCCTATTGCCAAATAGGGATGTCTGTTACATATTGGAGGGTGTCCAGGTCTTCTGAGGAAACCCATGGTGACCTATGACAGGCTTTTCAGGGAACGGCCTCTGAGTTGAGATTTGCTTGCTGGATATCTATTATGGGTTACCCTGGGAACAACATCTATAAGAGAGTGAGGGAAGCAGGGTTAAGCTGAAGAAGTTACAATAGAGCCCACAGGTTCGCAGGGAACGCTGAAGCTGTGAAGGCTTTTCAGAGACATCCATACGTTAAGTAAATGGTCCAGGCTTTTTTATGTCTGCATCTACTAGTCATGGAGTGCAAGCTCCCATTGTGGAGGAGGTGAACTAGCTCCCCTGGCTGAAGATAATGCTCACAAAGGGACACAGTTGTGAGCCTTCAGCAACCAGCACTCTGGCTAATGGGAGAGTAAATGTCTTAGTCCCGTAAGGGAGGTCTGGACTGATGCCACTATACGATGTTTATAAAGCAGAACGTAAAAATAATACAGATTAAACAGTATTATGCATTTGTATATCTATATGTCTAGACATCTAAATATATGTGTATATATGTGTTTGTGATAAAAATATGTTTAGGACAGTTCCTGGGTGGTTAGTTTGCAATTTTTTATTACATTTGGCTTTATAAACAATGTTTTTATTTTTTCTTTGTCTGAGACAGAGTCCGACTATCTAGCTCAAGCTGTTCTCGAACTCCGGATCCTTCTGTCTCAACCTCCTAAGTGCTGTGCAAACACTACCATGCCCATTTATAACTAATTCTCATTTTTCAGTCTTTTTGTATGCATCAAATGTATTCATCAAGAAAATAGAGGGGAAAAAAAGAACTAGGCAAAAGCAATAGAAATAAAATTAACAAGATTCTTTGGGAGGAAAAAACATTCATGTGCAAAAATAGCAAATGCTAAGTGCATTAAGAACACAAGCATCCAGGTGAAGAAAAACACATGAAGACATCCCCCTGTGTCCTCTCCTTTGTGTTTGCTTGTGGAACGGTCCTGATGTTTGCAGGTTTTGTCTGGCAATAAGACATGGATAAAACATCATAGTTTGCTTCCCCTTTACCTAGTTGGCTTAACTGTGGCTCTATTTTTATTTTTTTTTTTTTTTGAGATAACTGGAGTGATTACTAAATCTGGTGATACAATAAAGTTAAGCAGTTACTGGGACAAGGCTCACATGTCAAGCTATGTCAACCACTCACAGGGAAGGATGGTAAATGGCTTGGCACACCTTTCTGTTTTATATAAGTCTGTGTGAGCCTATGAGTTGAAAAAATAAGGGAGCTATTAAAGCTGTACTTTTATTTATTACAGTTATTTGGTGTGTGTGTGTGAGAGAGAGAGAGAGAAACGTGGCATGTTTGTGTGGGTCAGAGGACAGCCTAAGGGAGTTGGTTCTCTCCCCCACGTGGGTCTGAGGGATGCAACTCAGGTCATCAGGCTTGGTGCCAAGTACCTTTACCCACTGAGCCGTTTCACTATTCTTAAAGCTGTAGATTTAAATTCCCTTGCTTCAAACAGTCTGATCTCAGTTTCATTTGGAAACTATGTTTATAGAAGTGGCCATGAATGTGAGCTCAAGTCCTGTTTGAGCAGAAAGAGCACTAGAGTTTTTAGGTGCAGGATGTCTCTTTGGATGGAAGAACGATCTGGCTGTGACATGTCTCTCAGTGAGTGGCAGGGTGGGTGCAGCTGGCCAGGACAATGCCCTCCTTTCCTTCCTTCTAGGAGCTGTGGGCCTGGTGGAAGAGGACGAGTCTGACTTTAGTCAAAGGTTTGTCTAACGCTGCCTATAGTCCCTGTTGGACCTTCAGATGAGCTCTTAAGATGTCGTGTTTCTAGAGCAAGGCCATGGCACTTAGGGATTCTCGCAGTGGAAGGTCTACTAAAGAGCTGGTTTCTTTGGGGGGAGAGTGGGGCTGTTCTTTGAATGCATCTTGACATGAAAATACAATGTTCTGATGGTACTGTTATTGCTTAGGGAAGTCAAGTATTGCACTCAAATTAATTTCTAATGCTAAAGATTCTATTTATTTTAAGTTAGTTTATTCATAACAGAACTTTTTTTTTTTCTCCCTGCTCAGGATTTGACAACTGGATGTGGAATCAAGGGCTGGAGAAATGGCTCAATGTTTAAGAACAGTGTCTGCTCTTCTAGAGGTTCTGAGTTCAATTCCCAGCAACCACATGCTGGCTCACAACCATCTATAATGAAATCTGATGATCTCTTCTGCCATCCAGGCATACATGCAAATACAGTGCTCATATGTATAAATAAATAAATCTTAAAAAAAAATAATGGAGTCAAAGCTCAATGTGTCTAACTGTTTGGCAGAGTGCCTCTCAGTACAGAGGAAACAGGCTCGAAGGGTGCACAGCTGGGACTCAAGCACTCTGAATCGAGAGGCTGGAGGACTGAAAGCTCAAGTATAGGGAGTTCAGGGCCAGCCTGAGCCATATGATACCCTGCCAGAAACAAAAAGCAAGCTCAGTGTGTTGAACTATATTCAACTGAAGGTCAGAGAGTACAGATGGTGACAGAGCTGTTAGGAAGGGGTAATGACAGATTTGGCTCTTGTCTCAATGATTTAGCTATGGTGGTATTAAAAAAGAAAAACTTCCCAACTTCTATGAAATTCCCTAATTATAAATTTTTCTTTTATACAATGAACTATTCCTGATTTTGCTTTGAAAATTGGCTGTGAACTTGTAGAAACTTGTATCAAAATTTAGAAAAAATGCTAATGAATTTCAGTGGAAATCTCTGTGTACTACTACAATACAATGATGTTAATTCACATTTTTTGCATTAAAGACTATTCTCAACTTTAAGTGTTTTAAATAAATGATTCTGAAGTCTAATGTGGTTGTGTCTGATTCTCTCCATGGCTTCCCCCCTCTTTATTTCTTTCTAAAACAAAGTACGACTATGTATTCTTGGCTGGCCTGGAACTCAGTAGCTATGTAGACAAGGCTGGCTCAAATTCACAGACACCTGCCTGCCTCTGCCTCCTGAATGATGGGATTAAAGACATTAGCTACTATACCCAGCTTCTTATATATTGTTTAAAAGAAATTCTACAGCAACAATATGTTTGCCAAGACAGCTTCAGAGAGACTATTTATGAAGCTATTTCCACATCTAGGATAAAAACACTTGAGATTTGCGTTAGTTGGCAGTAGTAGAGCTAGGCAGTCTGTCAAGGTTAATTTTGTTTACAGAGTGAAAAAGACTTGTTGAAGAACTGGATACGAGAATTTAATAGGAAGGAAGGTTGACCCCTAGGTTTTGCATTTCAGAAAGATCATGAATAGTGGTCAAATTAAGGAGACGGGAAAGAAAAGGTAAAGATTTACTGTTCTATTGCTGTGAAGAGACACCATGACCAAGGCAACTTATAAAAGGAAGCATTTTATTGGAGGCTTGCTTGAAGTTTCAGAGGGCAAGTCCATGAACAACATAACAGGGATCATGGCAGCAGGCAGGCATGACTCTAGAGAAGCAACTGAGAGCTTACCTCTGATCCATCCTCGACTGGATAGCCAGTTCCAGACCAGCTTGGGATGTTTGACACCCCACGAAAACACAAACAAATAATAAATACATGTATTAAACTTGAGTGGAGAAATTGAATGGGCCCCTGGACCTCTCAACAGAGCCTAACAGAGACTCAATTTGTTTATTTCATGTGTTTGTCTCCCTGTCCTTCTGGAACTTGCTGAAGTACTTCCGTGTTCTACATCATGCTTTTGTGTCCTCTTAGAACTTTCTTTCAGGGGAAGAGGAGATTGCTCGTTGGGTAAAATTCTTGCTGCTCAAGCTTAAGGACCTGTATTTAGATCCCCAGCATGGTGTGAAAGCCAAGAGCCGTGGCTTGCATCTGTCATCCAGCACTGGGGAGGCAGCGACAGCAGAGCTAAATAGGTGAATACCAGGTTCTATGAGAGACTCTGTTTCAAAAAGTTGGGTGGTTGTCAGTTGATGGGGGCACACACCTTTAGCCCCAGCACTCAGGAGGCAGGTGGATCCCTGAGTTTGAGGCCAGCCTGTTCTACAGAGTGAGTTTCAGGGCTACACAGAAAAACCCTGCCTTGAAAAAAACAAAACACAAAGCAAAAACAAGCATTCAGGAGGCATGCACAGGTAGATTTCTGAGTAGGAGATCAGCTTGGTCTACTTAGCTAGCTCTAGGACAACCAGGGCTGTGTAGAGAAGCTGTCTCACCTTCCCCCACCCACACAACAACAAAAAAGACACACTAGGTCAACCTCTGGTCTCCATGTTTGGGTGTGTACCCTTATATACAAAGGCATATATCACTTGTTACCAATCTTAGGGCCACAGCTTGTACATCGAAAAGTGAGTTTCAGCCACCTGTCCTTGATAAGTCAATTAAAACAGTCAAATTAATAGTGAAGAGTAGAAAAAAAATATTTCTTCAATGTGGCCACATTGGGAAGAGGTATAAAGAGAACAAGTACCTCCCACCAAAACAATGTTTCAGGTTCTGAACTTAGGGTTTAAGACGTGGGCCAGACTGTCTCTGACATGAACTCAGGGGCTGGTTCTTTGATCACCTCCCCCCCTGAGTGGGGAGCAGCCTTACCAGGCCACAGAGGAAGATAATGCAGCTAGTCCTGATGAGACCTGAAAAGCCCAGGGTCAGATGGAAGGGGAGGAGGACCTCCCCTATCACTGGACTGGGGGAGGGGCATAGGAGGAGAAGAGGGCGGGAAGGGACGATGGAGGGGTCTGCAGCTGGAATACCAAGTGAATAAACTGTAATTAATTAATTAATTAATTAATTAGTTAGTTAATTAAAAAAATATGTGGGCCAGAGTAATCTAAGCAGTCCCTGTAAAAGTGTGGTCCAGGCCAGCACAGACGTCTCTCCTGTAAAGTGTTCTCGAAGAAGAGTTTGCCCAGGCTTTAGGCTTTTAACCCAGCATGAGGGGTTGGATAGGTTTCTGCTTTGAGTCCATTGCTTTAATAGTCTGATAGTCAAAGTAAAGAACACTAGCGTCTTTAGAATAGCTTTGGTCTTGCTAAGCCAGACAAACTCTGTTTCTCTCTCTGCCTTCACTCCATCATCCCCCCACAATACCAGAAATACAATGATTCTGGCTCTTCAGGGTTCAGTTAAAACCTAAGCGTTTTACAGGAGAACTGCTTCACAAGCTCTACAAGCATACTTTTCATTCACCTTACAACGGTTAACGCTACTAGGTACTACGAGGTAGTAGAGTTGTCTGGAATTCCGAATAATTGAAAACGAGTGTGGAAGCTACGGTAGAGATTTAAGAAGTGGAGCGGAAGCGCGCAGCGCAGACAGGGAAGACAGCGAGCCTTCATCCGAGAAGCTCAAGGAATGAACACGGGTCTCAAAGTGTTCAAATTACAAAGGCGTAAACATTCGCGCCGCTCCACGCCGGGAATCTACTACGACCTTCCCTTTCCGGTTCCATTCCTTCCTGAAATGTGAGCCAAGCCAGGTTAGATCTCACTGGCCAATCAGCACGCAGCCTTCCGTAGTCGTGTGGGCCGCCTCTGCCAATGAGAGATCCCGGCACTTCGGTGGTACGATGTGAAGTTTGTGGGCGGAGCCAAATGTTGAGTGGCATGTGAGCGAGCCACTGTCTTAATACGGAAAGGCAGCGCAGAGCGCGCAGAAGGGGCGTGCAGGCGGGGCCACGAAACAAAGGCTAACCAATGGGAGACAAAGCACTCTCAAAGGACAGGGAAGTCACCAATGGCCACATGGCTACGACTCTGTGGGCGGGTCTTGGGGGGCGTCTGTCAGCGGCGTCTCTGTCGTCACGGCCGGCACCGCCTCCTCGCTCCATTCATTCGTTTTGGTCCCCCCCCCCCCCATTCACGGCGATAGTGAGGCCTAGTCCCGAGCCATGGAGTACGCTCTCCCAATGGCTGGCTTCCTGTACTGGGTGGGCGCGAGCACCGTGGCCTACGTGGCCCTGCGCGGCTCGTACTCGCTCTTCAGGGCCTTCCGGGTGTGGTGCGTGGGCAACGAGGCGTGGGTCAGCCCGCGGCTGGGCGAGTGGGCAGGTGAGTGGACCGCCGGCGGTGACCCCGGCGTGGCCCTCGCCGCCGAGTGCGCGGGCCCGGCGAGCCAGCTTGTGGAGCGCGGAAACTTCTTTGGATCCTGAGACCCTGGCGGGCCCCGGGGCGTCTGACGGGCGGGCTGGTGGGCACGGGGAGAACCGTTCTTAACTCTCCGGAGCTTGAAGCCCATCCGAGCTGGCGGCCGGCGTCGGCTGCCTTGTCCGCCCTCGCAGCGTTTTGTTTGTTTTTCAAACAAAGTTTTCCGCTGTGCTTGGAAACTGGCCCCGTGCTGTGGATGAGAAGCACAGGCGGGGGTCGGAGGAAGAGTGGCGGGGACAACGAGTTTCCGAAGCTCTGCTGTCCGACTTTCCAGTTTCCTGGAAGTCCTTTTGGTGGGTGGGGGCGGTGTCGGGTGAATCCTCGCTGAACTGCTCCTGAGTCCGTGAGTTAGAGCGATGTCCCTGGGAAAAGGCGGCTCTCCAGATGGTAATCAGCAGTATTTTTTTTTTTTTTTTTTTTTTTTTTTTGCAAAAGGGTTTGAGAAAAAGGGTTTTCACGAAAAGTGAACAGAGCACGCGAACCTTGTTCTCCCCGGTTGGCAGATCTTAAAAATGAGAAAAGTGAGAACAAAGGTATCAGAGAAACTGAGAAAGTCGTTCATCCTTTCTCCCCTTTGTTTAATTCTTTTTGGCTCTTAAACAGGTTATGATGTAAATACAGTTCTCTGGTGTTTTGAAACTCACTATTGAGAAACATTTCATAGACTTTTGGGGTGTGGTTGGGGTGTAACATGACACCAGGTTTTTTTGTTTTGTTTATTAAAGATCATATAAACAACTTAGCAGGAAAGTCATGACAGTTCATCTTTTGGGGACAGCAACCTAATATTTCAAGAAAATATTAGAAACGAGTTTGTGCACTCTTGTTGTGGGGCAAATAGTGATTTTATACAACTTTTCAAAGTTGTTATCTTTTCTTAGTCCCTGAAGGGAAAATTACCCAATGTGCTTAAGCTCCAAATTATATTATTTCACAATTGACTTGCTTAGATTTTTTTTTGTTGTTGTTGTCAGCTTGGAAAAACTTGTTTGTGTTATTTTAAACATTTTTTTAAGTCAGTATTAACAGTAATACCATAGGGAATCAGTTGTCCAATAAACTTGCAAAGAAAGCCCAGTGTTACTTTGTTTTTGCTATTTTAAATTATTTATACAGGCTAATACTCATAGTGAAAGTCAAGTGCTGTGACATTGCCATTTCAAAAGTAACACTTGCACTTAGCTATGAAGGGAAACTGCTAATTCAGGGAAGGGTTTATATGTAAGATTTAGAAAATAAATTTGAACACTGGGACAGAAGAAAGAACCGTGGTGTCATAATGGAAATAAAATATTGTTGAGGTCAGCTCACCTGAGTTTTGGATGTATTTATTTATTTATACCACATTTTAAATGCTTAAGCAAAAAAGAAGTCATCAGGGGTCAGCAAGATGGTTCAGCAGCCATAACCTTGACAATCTGATTTCTGTGCTCAGGACTACTACAGAGAAGAAAGGCAGACTCAGGCAAGTTGTCCTCTGACCTCTTTCCATGTAAACACTTTTACACAGATGCACCTCTCCCGAAATAAAAGTGACTCCCCCCCAAAAAAAAACACCTTAAAAATGGTCAGTTGTTACTTGTAAACATTTGCATGTAGCTTAGATCTTTAAACATTGTTACTCTTCAAATTCAGGGATTTTTTTTTTTTTTTTTTTTTTTCAAAACCAGAGTTTACATGAGCTCTTTGAAGCAGTTGGATGACTGAAATGTAATATTTAGAAAAGAAGCTAACAGGGGCAACACTTAGGTTCTTAGGGATAAGTTGTGATGTGGGGAGAGTTGTGATGTTCGAGTTAATTTCAGTATATAGATGGTATTAAGTTTTCTCCCTTACAGAATTGCTGTCTTAATCTTGAGTGCTTATTCCTGTGCAGTCTTTAAATAAATGCTAGTAGGAGGCATTCCTAGGGGGCTTTGTCTAATTTCTGTTAGTAATGTTACTTTATCTTCCTGTATAGACAATTAAATATTTTATTCTGGGTTAATAGTGCCGGTTGGGTTTTTATTAACTTGATCAAAGCTTGGGTCATCTGGGAAGAGGGACTCTAAGCTGAGAAAATACCTGGATGAGATTGGCTTGTAGACAGGTCTGTGGAGCATTCTGCCCTCTAACAATTGTTGATGTAGGAGGCAGTACCACCCCTGGGCAGGTGGCCCTGCATTGTATAACAAGTGAGCTGGTCACAAGGAGCAAGACAGTAAGCAACATTGCTCAAGGCCTCTGTTCACTTTGTGGCTTCAGGTTTCTGCTTGAGCCCTACCCTGACTTTCCTTCATGAGGGACTGTGATCTGGAGTTGAAAGTGACGGAAACCCTTTCCTCCCTAAGTTGTTTTTGGTCATGGTCTTTATCATAGTGGTTGAAAGCAAATGAGGGTATAATTGTTGTTGAAGTAATAGTATAATAAAATTAGTAAGTTTAGACTTTATAAGTTAAACTAGTTTGTATAGATTAGTTCCAATGCCACTAAATGCTGTTTATAGATATGGGTAAATTTGGAAATTTTGTATTTTATTTTACTTTTTTTTTTTTGTTTGTTTTTAGTGTTGTATTGGGTGGGGCCATGGATCTTAACACTGGTAATGTGAATTTTTAGGGCAAAAATCCCTGTGCCCTGGCAGACTGTGCAGGGTGGGCTCAGGTACCTGTCACCCAGAAATGGTGAAAGTGGAGGAAAGTTTACTCCAGTTGGCCACACTGAGAAAGGAACAAATAAGGTCTAGTGATCCCAAGTGTGTCTCAGCCAAACACTTTAGATTAAATAGAGGAAGAACTGGGCAAAAAGCAAGTTGTGTGCATAGTTAAGGTGTGGTCTTGACCATCATTGACCCTTCTTTGTCTTAGCTTTGGTCCTATTAGCTGGTGTGAGACGTGTATCTGTTCATCTCTGCCATCCTCTCTGAGTTGTCATTCTCTGAAGAGACTATTTTGGTTCCTACTGGGTGATCACTTTTGTTCCAGGATGTAGCTCTGCCCTCCTGGATGGTAGCCAGCACCTGGGGTGGAAGGTTTGCTTCACTGCTCTTTCTGGAATTTCAGAATGCACATTTGCATGATTCAAGCAGCCAGAAGAGTGAGAGGACAGACAGAGAATGAAGGCAGAGATGCCAGCGCTTACCTTGTGGGCCCGAGTGGGGAGCCAGTGCTGTTTAGTAAACAGGGTTCTTAAGTGTCGATTTCAGTAAGGACCAGTGAGATGGCAAGTGGGAACCCAGTGAGTAGATAATGGTGGGAAAGCAGCGTGTTGTGGGAGCTGTGAGGGAAGTCAGAGCTGTCTCTGGAAGTGATTCCCAAGCTGAGCTCTTAAGGGGCTGTGGAAGTTAACAGGTGAAGAGTGGTAGAAGGCAGAGGGAGGAAAACCTTGCAGACACCATTTTTTTTGTTGTTGTTTTGTTTTTTTTTTTCCCCTCTAGGGGAAGGAAAACCCAAACCACTGTGCTATGAGAATTCTGTTAGCAGGGTCTGAGTGATAAGGCTGTTGAATGGCCCAGTACTGGGTTATTATTTTCTCAAGGAAGCCCATAATACTATAGTGTGAATTGAAAAGCCTGTCAGAAGGACAGCTTTGCTTTATTTCTGATTTTTTTTTTCCCCTAGCAAAACAAGGCAAAATTTGTCTTCTCTCCAACTGGGAATTTGAGACACTACTTTCTAAAAAGTTCTCTGTACCGCCATTAAGTGATGTTTCTATTTCAATAACATAGAGGGATGGATGAAAGACTAGACAATCTAAGAACTTTAACAATAAGGGCCTTTCAAGGGTATTACAAGTTAGTATAACTAACAGATTGGCTTTGGTGTCACCTGGGCAAGGGGAAGCTTTTTTGCTCACTAAATGACCTTGAACAAAGATAACTAACCTCTAAGTATAGCTTCATCTTTTAAGTGAGGTAAATGAGTTTCTAGTGTCATGTTATGCATTTTCATGGGTAATTAACATTTAACATATTTTGTTCATACAAAGCACATATATTTCATTAGTAGAGATTGTTGAAATGAAGAAACAGTTGCAGCCCCCATAGTCAATTTCATGTCGACAATCTGAAGTTATAAAAAGATCATTAGGAAGTAATGAGCCTGGCCACAGGAGAATTCTGTATTTGGTAAAAATTTATGCGGCAGTTTTTTGTGACTGGATGACCCTTTAGTAAATCAAAGCTAGGATAGACTTAGACAAATTCAGTTAGGTACCATTTTTCAAGTACATTGAAAAGCCTTGAGGTCATCTTTAATCCTTCTCCAAGTATAATCTGTTAGGAAATTCCCTGGCTGTAATTTCAAAATACTCAGTTACTGTCATTTCTAAGCCTTAATAGTCAGTCTTCTGTGTGCTTTCCCAATGGCACACAGAAGATAGGGACAGAGGATGTGCGGAAAACCTGTGTCACATTGTCATCATCCATCTTCTTTGGTTATTTTGTTCTATTAGATAGAAAACATAAGTAAGCAAAGTACAAGTTCCTTAGTGTCCCAACTCCAGAGCCTAGGTTGCTGGGACCCGGGCCAGCTCTTTGGCCTTCAGTGTTACTGACTCAGTACCCAGCAGCTGATGTAGCTCAAGGTTAGGGGGCCAGGCCACTCAGCTCTTCCTGCCACAGGCCTGGCTTCAGGAGATTGGGTCGTCAGCTGTCAATGTTAAGGCTCCTCAACCCCAGAGCACTGGAGCTAGTGATTCTCAATGGTGTCTGGAGCCTGCAGCAGCCATGGTTTGTCCTAAAGTGTACCCCTTCAAGAGTTCATTAGAATTTTATTTTTGTTTCAAAGTGGGGTGTTTAGCTTTATTTTTGCATTTTGCAAAATAACTTGTACACCCCTCCATTTTTGCTTTAAAACTCCAAGTATCACATGCCTCTGAAAAGCCAGATTGAAATTAACCAAGGCTGTTGGGACAAAGACTAGTTACAAAGTTATGACAGCAGGAAATCTATGGGGCATTTTCTTAATTCATTATTGATACAGGAGGGCTTAGCTCACTGTGGGTAGTGTGACTCCTGGGCAGGTGGTTCTGGGTTGTTTAAGTAGAGTGAGCAAGCCAGTAAGCAGCATTTCTCCATGGCCTCCATTTTAGTTCCTGCCTTGAGTTCCTGTCTTGGTTTCCTCTGATAATGAACTGTGACCTGAAAGCCAAATAAACCCTTCCTCTCTAGCTTTCTTTTGGTCATGGTATTTATCACAGTTGGTACCTCTTAGAGGCCGCCCCTTCTCTGAGAACAAGAAGAGGGAGAAGAATGGCAGGGCAGGGGGAGGCTTGAGGGCATGACTGAGAGAGGAGAGAGGGGGCTGTGATCAGGCTATAAAGTGATTAAACAATATTAAAAAAGAAAGAAAGCAAACTAAGATATAGCTGCCTACTGGAGCATTGACAGCCCCTCCAAGGCTGCACCCCTGAAGAGAAATGGCTCCTTCTTTCCAGCAGCCAGCAGGTCCCAGCAGTTTCTCAGCTAGTGCTGGGAGTTTAGGAACTGGAATTTTGGCTGGCTTGATCTTGGGTGGCTCTTATGAGGTCATTAGAACTGCCATGTGTTCCTGTGTTCTGTGGCCCTGCTAGGCACCAGTCCTCCACTACCTCTGGCTCTAATAGTTTTGAAAGTGAAATACGGTCCTTGAGTGGTAAGATGACAAGCTAACCATTCTTCATCTGTGGTTTAGGAGATGTACATGGCTACATTTAGTAAATATTTAAATATTAATAGAATCTTAGTAGTACCTTTAGTCGTGCCTTTATCTTCCTTGTAGAAATGTTCTGAATAGGTTTTTTTCTAGCAAGAAGCTTGTTTTTTTTTTTTTTTTTTTTTGTTTTTTTCCCCTTCCAATTAAACTGAATAAAACGTGGTTAAGTGGGAGAGCTAAGATAAATTTGCGGAAATTGAAATTTTAGCATATTTGGCCAAAATGGTTTCTTAAAAAATTTGAATTTCTGGTGAAATAAATCCAAGCCTTCTAGAACCTTCAGCTTTTTTTGTTTGGTTTGGTTTTAAAGAATTTTTTTTTTTTTTTTTTTTTTTGTTTACATCTCATGTAGCCCAGGCTGACTTTAAACTTACTGTGTATGCAAGGGTGTCCTTGTACTTTTGGATCTTCCTGCCTCCATCTCCCAAGTGTTGGGATTGCAGCTTTGTGTCATCACGCCTGGTGTAACTTTCAGACTTTTATTTTAAGATACTGGAAACAGTTCCAAATTTTTTAGAAAACATCCTTAGTGAAGGCACGTGTATACAGTGAAGATGGTGTGCACAGCAACAGTAACTGCAAAAAAGCTAAACAGAGCACTGTCAGTTCTCAGGCTTAACTTGGCTCCTCTGGGGTCACAGCAAGGTCACAGTCAAGATTATGCATGTGTTTAGAGAAGGGACAGGTAAGGGACAGGTAGATTGGTGTTTAAAAGGCAGACAGTTGGCTACAGCTATAGTAGACTGATTAAAAGGAGTAACTGGAGTGCTGATAGCAGGATCTGATGGCAGAGCAGTGAAGAGAGTTCTTGGGGTAAGTTAGAAGAAAAGATCAGAGGTGATTTTTGGTGCCTAGCAAGCATCCTTAGTCAGAAATATCCCCTAAATTTCAATGCCCCTGAATATATGATACCCCAAAGTTTCAGATTTGGGAGCTTAGATGTTAAATTTGTGGTTTAGTGCTCAGCTGAAGAAGTATGCAAATGTTCCAAAATTTAAAAAACTCCAACAGATCTTGAAACACTTCTGGTCCTGTACATTTTGGGTAACCAATCTGTAACAATGAGAAGGCCGGCAAAACACATTTTATCACACATTCCTGCAACTTATATGAAGACAAAGATAATCCCTCTTTGTGCAAGATCCTGAAATCAGAAAGAAAGCGTTTGGTACCTCTAGCCCTAAAGGACATTATTATGCCCTCATTTTGTAGAACCTCTACACATTAAATTGGGGAGGGTGGGCTTGTTAATTTTGTGTAGTGTTGCAAGCTAAGTTGGTGGATCCAAGATCTCTAGCGTCTGAAGCTGTGCTCATAACCCACTCTACTGATTCTGTTGATGACAATGAGTTGCCAAAGAAATATTGCATAGATTTAGTGTATGTTCCTTTAAGGCAGCCAGGAGAGGGGACAGTTTCTTTTAGAAATTTAAATAATCAGTTTTAAAGGTCCCTTAGCATTTATAGCATGTAGAAAACTCATTCTCTAGATTGGTTTTTCTCTAATGACTGGTATTAACTGCTCATAGCTACCCTAGCTTCCAGTAGAAATACTGCCAGCCACGCTCTAATGACATCGAGACTCCAGTTCTGTCACATAAACACCACTGTTGCAGTAAACAAGCTCCCTAAGCCTGCACATGGCAACCCTAGAATTCTGGTGTGGAACAGGAGCATCTATGTCCCCAGTACCTATTATTGCTTGTCATGTGAAAGGAGGCAATGATGCCTCTAAATAATGTGAGGAGACAGGGAGAAAAACATCAGCTCCACATCAGGCTGGACAGCAACATTCTCACATTCTGGATTAGAATGCGCCGACTTCATGAGATGTTATTGTAATGATGACATTTTTATTTGCAGAGTCTGTTTTGAGTATTCTCAAATGATTTCACAGCAAGCTTGGGAGGTAGGTTAGTGCTGGTTTGCTATTTCCACATAATATACCAGTACCAGGGGCAGTACAGCTGTGGGTGTAAGGGTTACACAGCTAGCAAATGTCAGAAAGAATTGAATCAAGTTTTTTGTTGTTGTTGTTGTTGTTTGTTTTGTTTTGTTTACCTCAAATTCCAGGCTCTTTCCAATTTACTTTCAACATTTTTGAGTAACTGTGATTTTTTTTTTTTAAGGCAATCTAGAACAATGCACAAGAGCTTACACATTGAAGCATTCCTCAAATGTTGCTTAAATGTGAAAGGTCCATTTATGTCATGGCTGTATTTAAACTTGCAGGACTTAAAAGAACCAGGTGTAGGTGTTCAAAATAGATTCTGGACTTCTACAGACCTACTCAGTCTAATGCTCCAAGAAAAGAATGTGAAGTGTGTGTGTGTGTGTGTGTGTGTGTGTGTGTGTGTGTGTGTTTCTCTCCTCCACTTTCTCCTGTGTAGCCCAGGCTGACTGGGAACTCCAGTGACCCAGGTGGTCCTCAGACTCATGTCTCAGCCTCCTATTGGGACACTGGGATTACAATTGTGTCACCACACCTGTCCTGAAAATTTTTAATCAGTAAAAGTTTCTTTTTAAAAAAATAGTACATTGATTTATTTGGGGCCAGGGTACACACATGACACAGTGTGCCTGTGGAGATCAGGGACTTGAGGAAGCTGGTTCTTTTTCCACTATGGGAGTCCCGGCTTGTCAGGTTTGACAGCAGATACATTTACCTGCTTAGCCAGCTTGTCCACAGATAAAAATTCTTAAGGATTAGAGAAAGGGGTTAGCATCTAAGAGCACCTGCTCTGTAATCAGGAGGACCAGAGTTCAGATCCCCATACCCATGTAACAAGCTGGATGTGACAGCAGATACCTGCACTTCCACTCTCCAGGGGTGGGGTCAGTGGAGACAGGATTGTCATTGGGTTACCAGGCTTTCAGCCTACCTGAGAAAATAGAGAATCTGCCCCAGAAGGAACAGGAAGAGAGTGATAGAAGAAGATACCCAGTGCCCCCTTCTGGCCTCTGCAGGTGCACAGGAGTGAATAGTCATGAATACACTCAACACACACACACACACACACACACACACACACACACACACACACACACGTTTTTTAAAAAGGAATTTTTAAGATGCCACTATTTTAGGAAGCATTATTATGACCAGCCTCCTCAACCCATGCAGGCTTTTAAGCCTGGTGTCTATTCTTGAGACCAGGGCTTGATTTATAGCAGTGTTAAAACTTCCAGTGTTTTTGTATTTAATAGGCGCCCATAACTTTGACAGTTAAATAGAGATTCTTTTATTGGCCAATTCTGTGTGTGTTTGAAATAGATTAAAGAAAAACATTTGATTCTCACTATGTTGCTCTGTGCCTAGAGCTATAGGAGCACCTCCAGTGTGTCCAAGTTGTTTGTCATTGGAAGCTGGGAGTAAGGAGAAAGGGCAGCCAGTAAGACTGATTTTGGGCCAATAGGAATTTTTAATTTTGCTGTTTTAGATAGGTTCACAGAAACAGATGAAAGCTTTGAAAATTTAACGAGTTGAGAAAATTGTGCTTGTTATTTTTTTCTACTGGTGATTGTTTTTTAACTGGCTCAATAATCCTAGCCTATATTTATTATACTTAGAGAAAAGAAAGTTTAAGTCTGTTTTCTTACAGGTAAGTTTTTAAAAATTACCTTTATTGTGGGGACTGGAGAGATGGCTTAGTGGTTAAGAGTGTTTTCTGCTCTTTCGGAGGACCTGAGTTTGGTTCCCAGCATAATTAGATCATAATTACTTAACAACTGCAGCTCCAGGGGATCCAACTCTCCTATATACACTGTGGGCCTGCACTCATGTGCATTATCCCCAACACATAATTTAAAAATGTAAATCCTTTAAGAGTCTTTTTATTGTATTAAAGTAACATATTAAATTAATATGTTACTTCTTGGTGAAGATTCTTCTTTATTTTTCTTTCTGATTTTCAGGACAGGGCTTCTCTGTGTGGCCCTGGCTGTTCTGGAACTTGATATGTAGACCAGGCTGGCCTTGAACTCAGATTCACCTGCCTTTGCCTCCTGAATGCTGGGATTCTAAGGTATGCCACCACTGCCTGGCTTATTTTATTCATTTATCTATTTATCTATTTATCTATCTATCTATCCATCCATCCATCCGTCTATCATCTATTTATTTAGAGACATTTTCACTGTTGCCCAAGCTGGCCTTTGAATTTGTGATCTTTCTGTTTCAGCCTCTGAGTGCTGGGATTACACGATTCATTTGTATGTGTTAAGTGTATGTACATGTGTGTTTTGGAGATAGGGGCTCTCATTGTTCTGAGGCTCACCAAGTAGAGTAGGGTGCCTGCCAGGAGAGTCCAAGGGAGTCCCTGTCTACCTCCACAGCACTGTGATTATTGTGATCACCCTGGCCGGCATTTTTTATTTTTTTTATTATTTTTGGTTTTCTAGACAGGGTTTCTCTGTGTAACCTTGGCTATCCTAGATTCACTTTGGAGACCAGGATGGCCTCAAACTCACAGAGATCCTCCTGCCTCTGCCTCCCTGAGTGATGGGATTACAGGCATGTGCCACCAGGTCTGCTCCTGACCTGCTTTTTAAATGTTGATTAAATTTAGGTCTTCATGCTTTCTGGGCATGAAACTGGGCAAAGTGATATTTCATTCACTTTGCCAACTGAATGAACTATCTCCCCAGATTGTCATAACAATTCTTTAAACAAAAAGTGTGTTTTAGATTTATTTTATGTGTATACGTGTTTGACTTGCATATATGACTGTGTACCATGTACTTGTACCATGTACATTCATAGTACTTCTAGACTCCAGAAGAAGGCAGCAGATCCCTTGGAACTGGAGTTAGGGAAGCCATTTGTGGGTGTTAGTGGCCAAACATGGGTCTTATGTAAGAACAGCAAATGCTACTACCATTTCTAGCCCCTTAAGAATGATTCTTTAAAGAATCAATATGGAAGGTAGAAGCAGGAGGATCAGTTCAAGGTCATCCTTGGCTACATAATGAATTCGAGGCCCCCTGGGCTGCATGAGACCATATGTGTGTGTGTGTGTGTGTGTGTGTGTGTGTGTGTGTGTGTGTGTATGTGTGTATCTGAAAAAGGCTGTAGATTGAATAGGATAGCACTGTTGGTTTCATTTAAATTTTTTTTCCCCTTAGACTTCATATTTCAGAGTTTTTATGCAAGGGTAAACCCAGGGAATTGTTGCTGGTAGACTAGGCAATAGGAGTTGGTGGTGTGGACTATAAAGGAAGAGGACAAGGACTAGAAAAGGAAGTCAGTGAGAAAGAGGAAGCAAACACCATCAGCTTTTTTTTTTTTTTTTTTTTAAGTAAATGTGTGTTCATCTCCATGTAAGGGAGGCAGCAGAGTTCAGAGAACTGTGAAGGGTTGGGCCTTTGTGCACTGACAAAATGTAAAAAGGAGTAGGCTTTGAAAAACTAAGCACTGTCTGTCAGGTTCTGAGTGTCATGATAGATGTCATGCTGTCTTACATAGGTCAATACCAGGCTGAGCCCTGTGTTTAACTTCTGTACTTAAATCCTTTGGTTCAATATTTGGTGTCCAAAATTGTATGCTGTAATTTATAGTTGAGAGGAGTTTGGAAGCTTAGCATATAATATTTTAGGAAAGGGAAAACATTGTTTTGTGTTTGTTGTTTTTATGGAAAGCATTGTTTTTGATCAGTCTGAGTTTATCTTCCAAAGCACTTTGTACAGTAGGTTGATAAATCAGTTTACTGCTTTTTTGTTTTTTTGGACAGGAAGTATAGTGGGAAATGCAAGAACTGAATCAATATTCTACTTTCTTATCAGGTGTAGAAATTTTGGTCGATGGTTCTGTTGTGTCCCCCTCTACATCCCCACCCCAGTTTGTTAGGTTTGTCTAAATACTCTCACTTTGCCCATAATCAGAGACGTTATGGCTCTTTGGGAGCACTGTAGAAGTGTAAAATATTGTGCAGCCTCTGGACTGTGGGCCTTTCCATTTTCAATTAGATACCTAGAAATAGAATTGTCCCATGATTCAATCAAAGTGTGTGAGGTTCAGATGGCTTCCAGGTTTATTTTGGGTTCTGCTGCAGCTTTGTCATGATCAACACCCGATTCTCTTTTTGATGTGATTATCTAATATATGTCAATTTTAGAAGATAACTAAAATAGATTTCCTCTTTACAATTTTGTTAACGTAAGCTCTATTTCTGAATTAAAAGTTCAGTTAGTTTAATCACAGTGTTAAAGACTTACCTTAAGCTTTGATCTTAATAGGCCATAAAAAGTATGGAAATTAATTAAGGATATAGTGAAGTTATTACTAGTGCAGTGACATTTCAACTGCTGTATAATTAGAAGATTTTTGTAGCTTGACATGACTCCCATTATTTTATCATAGGCATTAGTATAAGAGATGGTTAGAAGTTCATGTCATTTCTCCTTCAGTATCCCACGGTTCCCATCTCAGGCTAAAAGGGAATTTAGATTTTTTTTCTTAACATTTTTATTCTTATTTCAAAATTAGATTCTTAGAATTATGTTATTATTATGTTATAACAGTACTTATTCATAGCAAAAGTAAGCTTTTGGGGCCAGAGATTTAACTCAGTGGTATACTAACATGTACAAGGTCCTGGGTTTAAGTCTCAGAACTACAAAGAAGGAAAAAAGTAACATCTTTGAAATGAAATATTTTTTAAATTTTACTTTGAATCTCTTTTAAGTCATAAGATTAGGATTATAGATGAAGATTATCAAGTCTTTTAGAAATGTTTGCTTCACAATTATTTGTTGGAGATTGTGAATTCTTATTATTTTTTTTTAAATTTTATTTTTTTCTTATCAGTTACATTTTATTAACTCTGTATCCCAGCTGTGTCCCGATCCCTCATTCCCTCCCAGGCCCTCCCTCCCTCCCTCATCTCCATCGTGCCCCTTGCCAAGTCCACTAATAGGGGGGACCTCCTCCCCATTCATCTGATCCTGTTTTATCAGGTATCTTCAGGACCGGCTGCAAAGCTCTCCTCTGTGGCTTAACAGGACTGCTCCTCCCTTGGGGGGTGGGGAGGCCAAAGAGCCAGTCATTGAGCTCCTGTTAGAAACAGTCCTTGTTCCCCTCACTATGGGAAACCAATTGGTTACTGAGCTACCACAGGCTACATCTGAGCAGAGGTTCTAGGTTACATTCATACATGGTCCTTGGTTGCATGTCAGTCTCAGAAAAGACCCTGTGCCCAGATATATTTGGTCCTTGTGGAGCTCCTATCCTTTCCTCATCAGTCTAACTCCCCTTCTTATGATTCCCTGTACTCTGCCAAAGGTTTGGTCATGAGTCTTTGCTTTGAAAACACTGCTAGTTAGAGTCTTTCAAATGCGCTCAGTAGACTTCTGTCATAGTGAATTCTTATTTTTAATACATATTATTTGTTAACATGACTGTTAATAGAGATTTTTTTTTTTTACTTTCTGTGTTTTCGATTCTCTAGAAGCAGTTTCTGAGACAGCTAGTTGATTTGCATGCTGATCCTAGGAATCACCAGTAGGGTACAAGAGAAGGGAATTTAGCCAATTTAGAGGGCATTGTTAGATGGCCAGCTGAATGTCACTGCAGTGTTGGCACCAGTGCTCAGCCCACAGTTCAGGTAATTCAAGGCAGAGGCTGGAAGTTCTGGTATTTATACACTAGAGGCCACCAGTCACCAGTTGAAGTTCTCAGTAGGGAAGAACATCCGTTCATTAGTACTGTTCTTCAGTGCGTTTGGGGTTGGTAGTTTCAGCCACAGAGGAAATCTGTGGGTAGAGAGATGCCACCAGAATGTGCTGCCTGGTGGTATGGTCAGAGGGCAGAACACCACCAGTTTAACAACCATCACGATATTTGCATTTAGTCCTAATTTTTTAAAATAAAACAAATATGTGAGGATGGGGACATCATTCCTGTAGATAATAAAAGGAATACAGTTGAAAGAAGCATAAGTTAACAATGTGTTACAGTCTTATGTTGGATGGAGCTTTTACTATATCATGATGGGTGGTATACACAGCTGTAGCCACCTTGTTTTTGACAAAGGTATACACAGCATACATTGGAGAAGATGTGGCTGGGAAAACTGGGTTTCCATGTGAATGAAACTAGATCCATGTCTTCAAAAATGAACTCAGAGTGAATAAAAAACCTTAGTGAGACCTGAAACTTGGAAACTTCTAGAGAAATTGCTAGATAAAGCAATTAAAAATTGGGAAGGAAAGTGCTCGATTATAACAGGAAATAATCCCAAGAATTGACAAGATTCATGAAATTAAAAGGCTTCTGCAAGTGAAAGAATCAACCACTGTGCTGGGTGTGGTAGTGCCATTCTTTAATCTCAGGATTCAGGAGGTAGAGGCAGATGGATCTCTGTGAGGCCAGCCTTCATAAATGAGTTCCAGGCCAGCCAGAATTACATGGTGAGACTCAAAATAAATGAATAAGTAAAAATAAAGAATTATCAGAGTGAGGAGATAGCCTACAGAAAGGGGTGTGTGTGCACGCACCAACTGTACATCAGACAAGAGATTAATACCACCAATAACAAGCAACTGTAAAATTCATAACAAAAAATCCAATTGTTAGTTGTGCTCATGGATTGAATAAACAGTTCTCAAAAGAAATAAAGATGGCCAACAAATACTTGAAATTGGTCATCATTCCTAGCCACCAAGGAAATGCAAGGTGAAACTGCTTTGAGATTCCATCCTAATCCATCCAGAATGCTTATTATCAAGAAAGCAAATAAAAAAATGCTGCCTAGTTTGGGTAGTGAATACAGTTCTTACTCACTACGGCTAGGTGGGCAATGTATGCAGCCACTGCAGAAATCAGTACAGAACGTTACTTTTTCTCTCAGAAAAAGTAAAGATCGAGCTATCCCGTGACCCACAAATACGTCACTGTACTACAGAGATACTTCCAGTCCGCGTTTGACACTTATCCACAATAGCCAGGAAATGGAACCAGCCTGGATTGTGGCCACACTCATTTATTCTTTTTTCCTTGGTGCTGTTTGAATGTAATGCATTAGTGATCTTGGTCTCTATGTCAGTTGGTGATGTTTTCTACTGTGGTTTTATTTTTATTTGATTCATTGAGTTCTTTCTGTGATACTAGTTCTGTTTTTTTTTTTTTTATTTGAATTTCCTTGCTGTTTTTCATGTTGCTGATGCTCATCAGTTTTGCTGATTTTTGTTTTCATGCATTTGATTCATCTTGTTCATATATTCTTTTAAAGGCTTTATTTTTTAAATTATGTATACACGTGTATCTGAATGTGGGTTTGTGCATGTACATCTGTCCGGTGCCTGTGGACTGGAGGCCACGAGGGTATTGGATCCTCTGAAGCTGGAGTTGGTGGTTGTGAGGCACCTCATGTGTGTGCTGGGAACTGACCTCTGGCCTCTGGAAGAGCAGTACACAGGCTTAACTGCTGAGGCAGCTCTCCACTACCCTATTTGTATATTCCTTCAATTTTAGTATCTTTGAAATCAGTAACTGAGTTTAGAATATGATGTTTTCAAGGAGTCCCATTGTCTTTCCTTTTCATGCGTCTTTAAAAAAATCTTTATTTATTATGTATATACAGTTCTACCTTGCATGTATGCCTGCACATCAGAAGAGGGCACCAGATCTTATAATAGATGGTTATAATCTACCATGTGGTTGCTGGGAATTGAACTCAGGACCTCTGGAAGAGCAACCAGCGCTCTTAACTTCTGAGCCATCTCACCATCCTTCTTCTTGGGCTTCTGTGTTGTGGTTTATGTATCTGTAGCCTCGATGGTCTTTTCTGGCTTTATTTGAGCAGCTTATTTTTAAAAATTATTTTATTTTTATGTATATGAATTTTTGCTTGCATGTTTGGCTGTGCATCACATAAGTGACTGGTGCCTAAGGAGTCCAGAAGAGAGCACCAGATCCCCTGGGACTGAGGTTACAGATGATTGTGAGCCTCCATGTGAGTGCTGGGACCTTCACTCAGGTCCTCAGGAAGAATAGCCAGTTCTCTTCTGCTGACCCATCTCTTCATCTCGAAACAGCCTGTTCTTGAGGACTTGATTCCTAGTGCCACTCACCAAGGAGAAAACAAACTGATTTGGAATTCCACCACATCTGTGTTTAGTGCATTGCTGTCGTTTTGCACCTTTGAGGTGCCCTTTCACCTGCTTTGTGACTCCTGAAGTGTCTCCTCTTTGCCTTTGGACTAAGTATTTTTTTTTCTTATTCTCACTCTCCCCTTCAGCTGACATGGATGCCACCTCTAGCCCACCATCTCACCTGGGAGTCCTAAGTTTTTGTTACATTTTCTTTTCTTTTTTTTTCTTTTTTATTTTTCTTTGTAAATAAATTCTTTTCTCACATAAGATACCCTGATTATAGTTTCCCCTCACTCTACTCCTCCTGATACCTTCTCCTTTCCCCTCCCTTCTAGGTCCACTCCCTTTTTATCTCTTATTAGAAAAGTACAGACAATGATAATAATAAAACAAAACAAAAATAAATATAATAAAATAAAACAAAAGCTATCACATCAGTGTTGACAAGAGAAACAAACAGAACCGAAGAGAAGTTAAAAGAATCAGGGATGCACTGGTTCACATACTCAGGAATCCCATAGAAACACTAAAGTGGAATCCATAATATATGCTAGTATTTGATCACTTTTGGTGTGTCATAGTTTCCTTTGTGCTGTGAGCACAACATTGAACAAAATGGACGCAGTGTTCTCATAGAGCTTATATATTAATAGAGAAAAACAGACAATAAGCAAATACTTGGCAAGTCTGGTGCCAAGAAAAATTTATCAAGATAGAGATAAAGTAGTGGGGAGGGTGGGAAGAGATTTTATATTCCTGCCATTTTATATAGCATGGATTGGGCAGGTTTTCCCATTCAGATGACACAAACTAAGATATGAATGGAGTTTCTCCATCCCTTTCCAACCATACGGGCCTCATAATTGTTCCTTGTGAATTTGTAGCACAAATTAACTTTTATACTTATTTACTTCTCTGCTTGAAGTACTCTTAATAGGAAGCAATGATTTAAGTCGTGTGTGTCTGTGTAAGGATTGTGGTCAGCTGTTATCAGACAAATGGAATTCTTCTAGAAGTGCATAGGATGAACCTGACTGCTGAGTTACATAGATAACCTCAACTGGGACTTGTGTTTCTTTGATAAATCATTTTGATATAATGCATGTATCTTGAGGCCCATCACATGAATATCATGGTATTTGGACCTCTTTGAAGACTGAGCTCCACTGACATTAATGTTGTTTCAGTTGCTTCACAAAAATTAATTTGGTTTAACTCTAACAAAAAACTATATTATCTTCTTCAACTTGGGTTAAATTACCCTGGATGGTTTGAACAGCAGGCATTTGTCTCACAGTTTTGAAGACTTGAAAGCCCAAGACCAGGCAGATGATGACAGGTGAGGACATGCTTCTCAGTGTGCAAATGACCGTCTGTTCTCATGTCCTTACTCACTATGTCTCTTGTGAGGACAGCAGACTGATTCAGGAGTTACTCCCTAATAACCTCACCAAGTCCCATCCCCAGAGGTTCTCACATGGGTGATTAATGTTTCCATATATGAACTTGTGGCTGGGCATGGGGGCGCACGTCTTTAATTCCAGCACTTGGGAGGCAGAGGCTGGCAGATCTCTGAGTTACAGGCTAGCCTGGTCTACAAATCTAGTCCAGGACAACCAGTACTATACAGAGAAACCTTGTCTCAAAAAACAAAACAAAACAAAACAAAACAAAAACAAAAAGTATATGAACTTGTGGAGAGATGAAACCACGAGTTGTAACATTTTGTCCACTGGTCTAATAAAGTGCAGTATTCTATCACATTACCTTTATCATAAAGAAAAGTTTGGAAAAATCTGTGGTTTAGAAGTCTAGAGACAGTTATTCTAAAGCAACCTTTTTTTTTTTTTTGAGACAGGGTCACTTTGTAGCCATGGCTGGTCTGGAACTTTCTAAGTCGACCTTTCAAGGTCTACTTAACTTACCTAGCCTTGAATCAAAGAGCTTTCACCTGTCTCTGCCTCACATGCAGGCGCCATCAAGTCACCATCTCAGGCAATTTTTAAAAACAATAAAAGGGTATATTGTTGCCTACGCTTCTTTGAAGACTGCATGTTTATTGACTATATATAAGTATAGTATTTATGTATGTACTTAGCTGCTGATCTTTTTGTAAGTATATAGAAGATATGTTACACTGTACATTTCTTCATAAACTGAACTGAATTTGTTTATAAAGAAAAGATAACACTGAAGTGCTGAGCAGCAAACTCCTGGTGTAACTCTAAAATGACTATACAGGAGATAAGAAGTAAACCTTATTTTTGCTGAGCACGCCACATGTCTTCTTGAGAAAGTGGAATGTTTCAGCACCACCTAGTCTGAGCATATCTTCGGACTCGGTGTTCTCGATGCCTAAATGGGTCATTTCTACCATGGTGTTTAGCTTTCTTTGTTTTCCCTTCATTCTTTATTTTTTTTGTAGATAATGGTTGGGACGTAATTAGTCTAGCCAGTTAAAGATCACCTTTTGTAGTGGTTTTCAAGAACAGAAGTGAAATTCTTAACTATCATGGAGACATCTTTCCCAACAGCAGTTTTAACCTTTTTTACCCATCTTCTTTCCTGAGATGATAGAACAAAACAGATTAGCTTTGCCAAGTTTTCTTTTAGCTCACTGTGCCCTCCAGTGGAGAAAACACAGGGCAGTGAAACAGTTCAGGTAACAAGTAGTGGGGAAAAAAAAAAAAAAAGGATTTAAAGGATTTAACACATCCGCCAAGCAGGGGACTAGATTATGATGGTAGGTCATCTTTCCCACAGTGAATTGTGGCCTTTTGTCCTCTGTTATGACACAGTTTATAAATGTTAGTTTACTCTAATAGGAGGACGAAGTAGATTTTTACCCTCTTCTACAATGAACTCAAATGGCAATGTTAGCAATAAAAAAAAAAAAAATCCTGCTTTTATTTAGTAGCTATAAATAAGAAACATTTTGCTGTACTTCTGAACAGTTGGCTAGTACTCTTCCCTGTTCTGAAGGGAAAGGGCTGTGTCATGTGCTATGATGTTACTGGTGTCAGTGGTATGAATGGTGACTGCAGGTGACTGAGTCCCTGACAGAATCAGGTCTAGCACACATGCAGCTGTGGGTCGCCCGGGAATGCTGAATTCTACATTATGGTGGAGTTTCTCATTGTGTCCAAGGGTACTACCAGTTTCTCTCCCCTTCTAGAAGGGAGGGAGAGCTGGCTCACTAAAGGAGGCTCAGTATGGCTGATTTCAGTTTCAAAAGTTCTTCAGCTGTGTTTTTATTTCCATGTGAGTTTTGTTTTTTAAGATTGGGTGAATTGTAATAATATATTCTACAGATTGCTGCTGAGCGTGGAAGACTGTTAGAAATTACACTGACAGTGACTTTTATCCAGATGAAGCCTTATTTGGATTTTAGCTGTTATTTAGAAATAAACACTTTGCTCTCTCAAAAGGCTCAGTACAAAAATACCTTTTTTTTTTTTTTTTTAATTGAGTAAATTAGTTCTGTCCTTTGAAATTTTTTAAGGCTTATGTTGGATTTGTGGATCTTTTCTCCTGGATAGTTTTATGTCAACTTGACACCTACTAGAGTCATCTGAAAGGAAGGAACCTCAACTGAGAAAAATCCTCCATAAGACCCACCTGTAGGGCATTTTCTTAATTAGTGACTGAAAGAGGAGGGTACTATCTATCCCTGGGCTGGTGTCCTGGGTTCTGTAAGAAAGCAGGCTGAGCCAGCCCTGATGAGCAAGCCGGTAAGTAGCATCACTCCATGGCCTTCGCATCAGCCTCTGCCTCCAGGTCCGGCCCTATTTGAGTTCCTGCCCTGACTTCCCTCAGTGATAGACTACAGTGTGGAAGTGTAAGCCCTCTCCTCTCTAGCTTGCCTTTGGTCATGGTGTTTAACAACAGCAAAGAAGCCCTAAGACATCTTTGAATCCTTCTTTTTAAAGCATCTAACATTTCAAAGCAATTTCCTGGCTTTAAAATATCACTCTTAGTAATAGAGTAATACATCTTTTAAATTTAGTTTTGCAAAGATTTTTTGTCTTCATAAAGAAGTTACTAAAAGTTTGCATCGCAGTTAGATGTTATGAAATTAAATTAGTATCTGGCTCTTAGCGTCTGAAGTAATGTATATGTGATATATTTAACAGGTTGAATACTTTAAAACTAAGGGATGGTGCATTAATTTGAAGAAAATATTCAGGCTTTTAAGGTGGATTAAAAAAAATTGCTTCCTTAACTCGGACTACTAAAGATGCCTATAGACCTCTTAGGCCCAGGGTATGGCTTGTCCAGAACATTCAGCCTGGGACAGAAAGCCATGGTTTGCAGCTGCAGTACTTAGTGAATGGGATGAGAGAAAAAAGTCTGTTACAGTGGGAAGTACAGTGAATTGTGTTTAATTGGCGCATTAGTCATTTCAATGAATTTTAATGGAAGCCACATTCAATCATCTTATAAAAATGATATTTCCAGAATGTTTATTTCTTATGAAATATAGTTTTCCTTATTGCAGACAGAAAGCCTTTTTAGAATTCTCTCAGTAATTTGATATGAAGACAGTTCCGTTCATTGAAGGCACTATTGGCCAATAGGACTTTTAGTGGTGATGAAAATACCATCTCTGTGTTGTACAATTTGGTAATCAGAAACCATTGAGCACTTGGAGTGTGGGTAGTGTGATTTTTCTTTTAATTTCTAATTTTGATTGAAAATTAAGGTGATAGTCATATGTTTTATGGCTACTATATTGGGCAATATAGAATTTAAGTCTTTTTACTAAGGTGGTCTGTGCATCAGGGGTTGGATTAAGACTCTGATAATGTGTGTGCATATCCCTTCCACCCTCTGTGCATTTATGGTCCTGTTTCTAAATAACCAGAGTTGTGTCCTGGGAACTAAGTTGGTAAGTCTGCTTAGCCGTAGACTCCTAAGACGTAAAGAGACCCTACAAATTGTGTTTGTTCTTTGGTAACCTAGAACCCTGGAGGTTTGCTTTTGCTCTTTTGGATTAAACTATAGATAGATTATGACAAATGACAGGAGCCAAAGTCATCAATGAAAATAGAACAAACATCAATGAAACAGTGTGGAACTTTATTTAGAAGTTAATATGCTAAGCCAGATGTCCTTAAATGTAGTAAGTAGATCTTCATACTCAGAGAGTAATTTGACTTTTAACAGGAAACAAATTGTGTTTATGTCTGGTAAATAATGATAAAATATTGCTTTATGCTTTCTGAGGAAGTTGTAATTCCATTTTTTTTGGATTATCAGCTCCATTTTATTAATGATAGAATCATGCTGTAATCAAGATTTTAAGGTTCCTCTAGACAACAGACATTTGTTGATCACTTAAAATTATATGCAGATTTTTATGTTATGTTGAAAGTATAGTTCCTCCCCTGGTGGAATCAATAATCTATTGTGGACAGTTAAACAGTGGAACACAAAACTAGAATATGGTGTATTCATGATGTGCTCTGTGTCAGTGCAGGCGAGCAGGGAGACCTGATATGACAGTGAGTCTAGAGTCCCAGGCAGGGTAAGTGTACTGCCTTTCTTAAGAGAGGGTGTGGGAAAAGAGGAGAGAAAGTGTTCTTGTTCCAGGTAGGCAGAGGCATCAGTTAGTGCATAGACGATGCCTCAAGATTCTGGTGCACCAAATTTATTAGTGGTCTTATATCATCCTGACCTTGTTTTTCTTCTTGCTCAGTCTGAAGAAAAAGCTGAGCTAAAAATAGCTCCTGGCACAGTGATGAAGCATCCAAGTGACAATTTCAAGGAGAAAGTTAAAACCAGATATAGTTGCTTGGCCAACACTAACTCTTAGGATACTGGAAAACTAGATAAAGCATCTTATGTACTAAAGCAGATCAGTAGTGGTCTACTTTTATTTCCTTAGGGAAATGTAAACTCCAGGAAATTTACCCGTGTTTTCTCAGCACCTAGAAGAGTGCTTAGTACCTGTCTGGAACTCAGTATATATTTAGTGAAAGTGAATGAATGAAAGGATGGATCCTAGTTTATTATTCTAAAAGTCACTGTGAGGGTCAGGAATTCAGACATTTCCATTCTTTAGATTGTCCCCCCACACCAGTGTCTCAATTTCCTATTGGTGCATAACAAATGATCCCAAAATACAGTGTTCAAAAAAACAATCACTTGTAGTATTACTCAGAATTTTATAGGTCATGAATTTGGGGCTCAGGAGAAGACAGCTTTTCTTTAGTCTCTCCGCTAGGATAGCCCCACTGGAGATAGCAGACTCATGATGACATCACCCCAGTGTCCAGGTATTGTAGCTAGTTTATTTGGAACCTTCTATTCTCTGCTCATTTACTAGACCAGATAGTGTCCTTATGTGGAATTGAGACTATTTGGAGAAAGTAAAAACAAAAGTTGTAAAGTATCTTAAAGTTTTGTTTTTTTTTTCTTCAGTTTTTAGTTCTTTTTAAATTAACTAAAGTTGTTCTTTGACAATTTTACATATGTATTTAATGCATACCTGACCACTCTCTCCCAATATGCTCTTCTATCTCCCTACTACCCATCTACCCCCATGTCTCTATAAATCTCTTTCTTACGTTCATTTCTATTTGTGTTGTTTTGTTATCCACTAAGCTTAATCAGTGTCATCTGTCTCTTGGAGCCTGATGAGCTCAGCAGTTAAAACACATCTGAAGACAAGACTTCCCCTCTCCCAACCAAAATCTCAGTAAGGGTAGGGTCCTATAAATTCTTCCCCAGCCATGACTGATTGATTGGTGATAGGGCCATTTTTGTATTGGCTCATAAATATGTCTCACCTCTGTATCATATAGGATTAGCAAATATGCCTTTACCAAGGCAGGAGATGAGGCTTTAACATTTGACCCGACTTTTGTGGGGCCTACTTCTGATTGCCACATAACCCACGATGACTTTATATGTGAAATCTTCACTCTACAATACTTTTCATTCAATAGTTATGGCTTTCTAAGACAGCATCTTACCATGTAGCCAGGTTTGCCAAGAATTCTGCCCCAGCCTCTCACTTGCTGAGATTACAGGCCTGAACCAATATACCCAACTTTATTCAGTTGCTTTGAATGAGAATTCCTTGTGTGGCCTCTGAAGGCCTGGACCAGATTAGAGAGACCCAAACATGTTGATCAAAGCAAATTACACATTTAAGAAGGAGAATAGATTCTGTCCTTTGGTGGCAGGAGTGGCAAATATACATTGCAGAAGGGCATGTGTGGTGGGAGAAACTGTAATAGTTTATGCCTTTAGAGTAATCTGTTTTGCCAAATAAATATAAACTTTGGGTATGTACAATAGGTGAATGGTTAATAAATGGTGTCTCTCTATCTGGCTCATATATGTGATTTGTTTGGCTTGTATAGGGTTTTGTTTAAAAGGAAAACCAGTATATTTTCAACATTAAACAGTTGGAAGATTTTATCCAGCAAGTTGTATATGTGTCTCTTTTGAAAAATGCTCACCTTTTTGGGGGGTCTTCATTACCATCTAAGCTAGAAATTGCCTGCTTTGCATTTTTTTTTTTTTTTTTAAACCATGCTGGTCCCTGTTGTATTGTAGTTTCCACTCTTTGCTGCAGTAAGGGGTTAGATTAAACACATTAGCTGTTTTAGGTAAGACAAAGCAGGGACATGGAGAGTGGTCAGCTAGATGAACAGGAGATGTAATTAGAAATGGAACAAAGCAAAAGATCTGAATAGGCAGTAACTGGTATGTGATGGTAGAATTGAGGTTCTAAACAGGGAACAGGGAGACTTTTTGAAGACAAGACATTGAATGGAGCCTTTACAAAGGAGAAAGAGCCATTCATTGGACACACTAGGATTACTGCAGTTCAGAAACTAGGAAAGTGAAAAGTCCCGTGAGTGGCACTAGACTTGGTGTATTTAGGTCTGTGATGCAAATAGATACAGAATGATGGCAGAAGATTAAAGGTGAGTGTAGCCACAGTTGTGAAGGAGCCTGCAAGATGTATGTGACTTTCAGTTTTATTCTGAATATTGGAAGTCATTTGAAAGAACTCAAGAGGCACAGTGATGTGGTCCTTTATTTATTTGCTGTTATGTTTTGAGTAGGCTGTACTGTCCAAGGGTGGAAGCAGGGTGAACATATAGGAGCCTTGCAGTCATGTAGGCAATATGAATGGTGGTGCTTTGAATGTGGTGCTGTGAGGAGAGAAGTGGTTATACATGGTGTGAGGTTGAGAGAATGTAGACAGGTTTTGTGGATGGATTGGATATGGCATATGGGAACAAGAAGTTTCAATGCTACCTTTGAAGCTCTTGGCTAATGCAGATGAATGAATGATCCCTATGGCTTGTTTTGACTGGAGCTTGAAGTGGGAAGCAAGAACATTATCTTGATCATTATTAGCTTTGCAAAGATTTCTACAAAAATAAGATCAACAGTAAAAACTCATGTAGAAATTTGTGTTTATTTTATGATCCTTAATGTATTTTCTTACTGTAGCAAACTTTGCATTATATGAGTGGAGAAACCATGTGGCTGTATCTTGAAGGATATGTTTATATTTTAATATATAGGTATTTACTGTTGAACACCATCAGGAATTAGGAAGGGCTTGTTTTTCTATTGTGAGAATTTGGCTAGGCCCAGTTGGGTGTGCTTATAAAGTGTTAAGTAAAATTCAGTATTTGTATTTTGTTGTTATGTAGAGTTATTTCAGTTTTGATATTTAAAATGGTTGCATGCAGATGTGTGCCTGTAGTCCCAGCTACTTGGGAGATTGAGGCAGAAAAATGACTTCAACCAGTTTGAGATCAGCCAAAGTTCAAGCCACCATTTAACTAAGACCAGAATCAGAACTGTAAGACAGCATTGACCAAGATAAATAAATTTGATGAATAAATATTCTGCTTGTGAAGTCTTGGTCATGTTTCTATTTTAGCCACAGGCTGTTTATTGTAAACTTTTTCTTTTTGCCTCCTCTTCAAAGTTATTTGGATGGAGACAGCATTTTGACTAGATTGTCTTCTCAAGTCACCTGTCTCTAGAAATAACTTAAATATATCTTTAAATTCCTATTTCAAAAGGGATGTTATCATGAGGTGGTGATAATACCAGTCTATTTTATTTTAATGGGATTGGGAAAAAAATAATCATTTATAAAAGGTGAGTTAAATAGTTTATTGCTTTCACCATTTATTTTACCTAGTTTTAGAAAGTGAAAACTATTTAAACTTAAATTCAATGTATACTATATAGAAAACATAACTGATTTTAAAACATAAAGTATCTTATTTTTGTAGCAAAATGATCGGTTTTTTTCTCTTTTGTGAAGCTCTGAGTTAAAATGTCCTGGTGAGTGAGGCGTTTGTATTCCAGTGGTGTAGCTGAACCAGACAGGTCTGCAGCACACTGGTTTATTTTTAGACCCACGTTGCCATTTTTATCCTGCAGAAATATTCATCAGTATCTTGCTGACAGGCCATCAGTTTTATAAATGTGCCATCCAGTCCAGATTTTGTTCTTTATCTCATTTTCCCTCCAACTCCTCTTTTCTCTCTGATTTGTTTATACAGCTATTTGGAGGAGGAGAGTGTTTTTTATTTCAGTTCATTATTAGATACTTCAATTCAGAGATTTTCAACATCACACAGTTCATTCATCTAGCTGCTTCTGTTTACTCATTTCTGCTTATTGTTTAATGTGGGAAGCTGTTGCAGATCATTGTGAAAATCAGGGAAGAGAGCTGTGTACATCAGGGGCCCTCTGTGGATACATGCAATTTTTGGCTACCTTCTGCAAATGTGTTGCTTTATGTTTATATGTATATGTTCATTTATTTCCTGTCTCACACTTGGGCTTGGCAGTAGCTCAGCTTACTTTGTAGTGGTGCTGTGCCTTCTTGGCCTGCCTCCTGACTCCCAGAGGCTGTCTCAGTGTCCTTGCATAGAACAAGAAGCAGGTGAGCGAGCCCCTTTGTCTCTTCCATTCATGAGAGCTTTGTCATCATGTCCTCATCGCTGTCCACCTCAGAATATCCTCACCACAGGGATGAACATTTTAACATGCATGCAAATTTGAGCAGACCCAAAGCATTCAGACCCTAGAGACAATGAATTTTGATTCTAAATACTTGAGTGATAATAAACAATAAAACATAAGGACAGTCTCTGCAGTCAAGAGAAGGCAAGAGGCACATCCTCTTAAATAGAGCTGTTTATTATTATTATTATCATTGTTATTTGAGATAAGATCTCACTTTATAGCCCAGATTGTACTGGTGCTTATTATGCAGGCCAAAACTGGCCTTACACTCAGAGTAATTCTGCCACCTCAGCTTCCTCAGCTGGGTTTATAGGTGCGAGCATTCATATCTAGCTCAGTATCTCATCTTTATAAACATCCAGCTTTACAGTTTAGGATTGGGGTTCACTTGTCTGTTTAACACATCTCTGCTGAGTGTTACTTAAGGGCCTTGTGTGTGAGTGCTTTGGTAGATGCTGTGGCTTGGGAAGCAGGACTCCTGACTTACAGAGCATACAGTGCTTTTAAGGAGGAAAGACTTAATGTGGATACACTGGTGACAGCATTCTAAGTCAGACTGAAGCACTGTCTCAGACTGGACACTGACGTTTGTAATTTGGCCTTCCATCCTAGCTCTGTTACCTTTGGTTATCTTTAGTTTTTCCAAGACCCATCTGTAAAACTGATAGATAACTTAGAAGTTATTGTAAAAGTTTTAAAAAAGGTGTTGCTTATTTAGCAATGTACAGAAAATATTTAGTGTTAGCCAGGTATAGTGGTGTACAACTACAATCCCAGAGATAGGAACATCATGAGTTCAAGGCCAGCCTGGGTTACATACTGAGGTACTGACTCAAAACAAATCAAAACAAAAACCTCTAAACAAAAAGAAAACAACAATTAGAACCCCCCCCCCACACACACACACACATACCTAACCACAACCACATTTAG
>NW_026592126.1:0-9100 GCF_907164565.1 Psammomys obesus | reverse complement strand
ATCAATGTCATCTATCTGCAACTAGAAAAAAAAACAAAAAAAAAAAAACTTCTGAAAGCTGTTTTGAAGGCTATCACCTTAATATTCACACAGTGATCAGTCCAGGATTGGTGTGGAGGATTAAAGCATACAGTAAATTTCTTTAATGAAATTAAAAATTCTGATAATTTAAGAAAGCCAAAGCACTTTCACATGTATCTCATGAAATATGTTGTTCGTATTACATTCATGAATAGTAAACTCAACAAACTAACACTTTCTCTACTATGTTTTAAATTTTGCAGGCAATGTCCAAAGACCAAAATCATGTTCTATTAATCAAGTGACAGAGCGGCATTAAACTAGCCCTTCACAGCTCTAATGGTTTCCCTGTAATCAATTTTTCTGTGGATGGCATTTATATTCAGCTGTAGCTCACACTGTGAACCCAATTCAAAAACAATTTCTTATGTTACACTTCTAAGTAACAGCATGGGGTTGACATTTGGGCAAAAGAGAAAGAACATAAGTGCAAGATGAAATAAAAGCTTAATGTTTCCTTTGTGTCTAAATATGGAATGATTGCATATTTACAGCAAGAAAGCATCCAGTACAGACTGCCAGTCAGCCAACGTCCATGTCCAAATTGAGCCAAAATTTGCAAACACTTACTGTTGCAGTGTCTGAGTATGATTTTCTACAACAGGCCCAGCGTTTTGTTTACACTTTTCTTTTCTGCTTGAAATACATGTAAATATGTTTTTTTCTTTCCCTTGTAAATCTAAGAAGCACCTAAGTGATGTCTGCGAGGCTCACAGTGCACGTGCCATCGCTATCGTAGACATCCGTTATTTTTAATAAGATGTGGTATTTACAAACACATCACGCGTATCATTTGAAAATAACCATGGTGCCATAATCATCACCACTATACAAACAATAATAATGTACATATGAAACTTTATATATGCCTAAACATGTAGAAGTGTGTAAACACATACATAGAAACCTTTTGACCTCTAATTCATAATACAGTGCATTTTTATTTAGTATGCATCCTGCTCCTTACTCTTTCTTACATGTATCTCAGCCTTTTCTTTTTTCATGGTATGTATTACTCTTTGCATTAATTTCATTTGTTCTTCTTTTATTCTAGGATATTTACCCAGTAAGAGAGACATTATCAGAAAAAAAAAATCATACCTCAAAACTTAAGACTGTATATGGCATATGGCAGCACTATTCATTGTGGAGATAACAGAATCTCTATATCTAAAAAAAAAAAGTTATAAAGCCCTGGATTCCCACATCTTTGCCTGTTGTGATATCCAATCATGAGCGGCAGAGATTTTGGTAAAGGAGAGGTCTAGTTTTCTGACTTTACAATGAAAATGCATGTACCAAATTGAAAGTCTAGATGGTGACAGTTTCAATGTGTGATGGATGAAGATTTCTTTGCTGCTACCAGTATTCAGAGGTAATCTTGATGTCATCTCAAGGACATGGAAAATCAAAGTTAAATCCAAGGATACCACTTAGAATCAGGGCTGCCTTCAATGTTTCATTAAAGCCATTTCACCTCTAATACTTTGGATGTCCTTCCATGGCATGGCCTCTGATGAAAATTTCTCCAAGAAACTCATAGAAAGAAAGTAAAAAATAGCAGTACTTTTACTTCTTTTAAAATGGAAAGAAAATCACACACACACACACACACACACACACACACACACACACACACCCAAAGTGAACTTACAGGCTAAGTGGTGAAATATATGTTTCCACTCAAAGAGACCTCACTGTACTTTTGCCATTGGGTTAGGTATGTTGCATCTTTTAGTGCTCTAGCAAATTCCAGAAGGAAGCATTATACTCAGTTCTGCTTTTAAGATACAAACATACATTCGTAATTATCAAATAATAAGACCCCAGCCTGTAAAACAACTCAGTTGATAAAGTGGTTGTTCACAAAAGTGAGCTCTGTTCTCAAGATTAGATATACCAGGTGCAGTGCTGCATATTTGCAATCTATACCCAGGAAAATGGAAACAGAAGAATCTGTGGAGCTGGTGGGTTATCCACTCTAGTCTAATTGGTAAGCCATAGGCCTAGAAGATGCCCTATCTCAAAGATCCTACTATCTCAAAGTAGTTGGATAGACTCTTCAGCTTGTCCTCTAACTTCCACGGAAGCACACACAGATGGGCACTCACACTCACACATACATTTAATCCTTCAGGGACATATACATAGACATATTTATGCAAGTCAAAATGATAGTGTATGTAGTATTTATGTCCCCACTTTTCCCACTCTGGAGTCCCATTCTTACTCTTTGCTACATTGTTTCACAATACCCCAGTTATAGGGTTCCTCCTTAGATACAAATATATTGAAGAAGAATGTTGGTAGTGTTGTAAAGAGGACGTTTTCTGTTATTAGGAATGGCAGGGACACTATAAACTGAGGGTCTACTTAAAAACAGAACGAAAAAGTTAGTTGTGCATTTATCCTTTGTGTTGTGCAGGACAGAATCACAGGCACACTACAATGTAAATAGCCATGTTTTTCTGTAATGGTCTCCATCTGTTGTAAAAAGAGTTTCCTTTGATAAGGGGTGCAAACTACACTTAACTGCAAGCATAAAAGTTAATATTTGTAATGTAGTCAGGAATTACAATGGTCTAGTAAATTGCTCTTTGTAAGTTCTCCTAAAAGATCCATTACTTCACCAGCCTTAGGAATATCAAGACAACCCTTACACTTAAGGCTGAGAGGTCATCACAAAAGTGGGGGAGAAAGAATGTAAGATGCAAAAGAATAGGGACTTTGCTATAAGACAGTGTTTAGTAGAAATGTGAGAGGCTACACTGACGAGGTTTAATCAGCATGGCTACCTAAAGAAGACCTGAACATTAATTAAAACAAAAGGACATGAAAATGAAGGGGTGGGGGAGTAGAGACTCTAACCTAGACAAAGGGTTGTGGGAAACAGGAAAATGCTTAGAGTCAGAAAAATCATATTCCACAGGAAAGATTCTCATCTGATATTGGTTATCCAATATTAAATGGTTGGTTCTAAGTCATATGTCTGTAAATAACATTATTATACAGGGTAAACAGGTTGTGTTTATTTGGTGTGTGTGTGTGTGTGTGTGTGTGTGTGTGTGTGTTTTGTATGTAAGAAAAAAGAGACCATAGATTTGAGAGAGAGTAAGAAGATCAAGAGCTGAGTTAGAGGGGTGGAGGAAATAAAGAAAAAAAAAAAAACAGAAGGACGAAAATGATGCATTTTCATTATAATTTCAAAAACTTTTCAAATGTGAAACTTCAGAAGATCAACTAGTTCAACACTGCAAAGACTGCCTCCAAAATTGTAATGATAATAGCCATAGACACGACATCCAAAATAGTAGTGATTATAACCATAGACAAAAAAATCTTTCAGCTTTAATTATAGAAATCTCCCCCTAAAAGAAAGGCCAGTGAGCACTGACTCTTCATTAACCAATATGCTGAGCATAAGAGATGACTGTGGGCCTAATCTTAAAAACATAGTGTCCACCATATCCGCTAAGGCTCAGTAAACAGGGTTAACAGAGAACTGGAAGTCCTTAAGAGCCAGAAGATACCAAGAAGAGCTGTGAAATGTCACACTGTGCTGTATGTAATCAATGCAAACTTTAACTCACAACAATTGTGTTTATCCAGCATGGGTAGGCCTTGTCAAACATCAGTGATGGAAGGGGTAAGAATTTACCAGGGCCTAGCGTCTATTACTGAATTATTGGCTCCTCATTTATTCCAGGAGATGCATATCAGGGTCACCTTTTTTTTTTTTTTTTTTTTTTAATTTTAACCCACTACTGGCCCCTACAAGAATCCAAGAAAAAAGTTCTAAACCCGTGATCACAAAGATGTTCTGATCAAATTTAATGTGGAAATCAAAAAGAACAGATGTGAATGTGTGAGAGAGATTGGAGGAAGAGTTGAGCATGGATGATAAGGCTACGGGAGGCAATGATGGTGAGTGATCAGTATGCGTTATGTGCAGGTGTGAAATTGCCTAAAAGTTTTCATAAATAAACGTGCTTTAAATTTCAAAATAAGAAAGACAGAAATAAAAATACCCACCCACAAACACACACACAGAGAGAAAGAGAGAGAGAGAGAGAGAGAGAGAGAGGGAGGGAGAGGGAGGAAGAGAGAGAGAGAAACAGAGACAGACAAAGACAGAAAGAGAGAGATGAAGAGAGAAATGCACACTAAACAATTTATACATAATAAAAATTCAGGGTAGGAAGATGGGTATAATTACGTTGTTTGCGAAAAAAAAACATCTTTGTTGAGTTCCAGCTGAAAAATAATTTGAGCATCTAGATGAAGACAGACAATTAACATGTAAAGAGGAAAATTAAGAATTAGAACGGTGGTCAAGGGTGAGGGGATTGCAGGCCCACAGGCTTGCAAGCTCACAGACTAACAGCTAACAGGGTAAAGATTTTCCCAGTATTTATATACTCATAAATAAATTTTAAAAAATGCAACTAGAACACCTTAATTCTAGAAAATATGACTGAGAAAAAAACTACACAAAGGCCTTTGGATGTGACAGTAGTCAATATTCTGCAAGTGTGGTATGCAGAACAAGATTTTCGTACCTATTATGTCCATGATCTATTTTCCCATATTCAATGAAAATGAAGCCATATATGGAAAAGAAGAGCTTGTGAAGGAATGAGTCCACAATGCTGAGATAAGAAAAACAATGTGGAATATTACAGGGCATTCAACACAACCTTAAAGGTCTTCAAAAGTGTGTAAAGAGGCAAGGACATCAAAGCTAGAGAAACTGTGTTGACAGAGTCTGAGCTGAAAACTCTTTGATTAGTTATTTTTGTTAATGCTCTCACTAAATGCTTAAAAGAAACAACTTAATGGAAGAAAAATTCATTTTAGGTCATAGCTTTAAAGGGTTTGATTTATAATTGTTTGTTTCCATGTAATTGCCTATGATAACATGGTGATGAGAATGTGTGGCAATCCAGGCCTGTCCTGGAAGCATAGAGAACACCAAGAGAAAGGGATGATAAATTTCCAAGGACTCTGCCCAGTGACCTACTTCCTCCATCGGAACTCTTCCTCCTAATGTTTCTATTTCTCAAAACAGCACAACCATGTAAGGGAAAAGTGTTCAAAGCACAATCCTGTGGGTGAAAGTTCAGTGTCAACCCATACCAACTCGTAGTACATCTGTGTGGAAGATGGAGGAAAGAGCTTCAAGCCACACAGGAGTAAATGTTCTCTAGAAGCAAGAAAACCCAAGAAGCAAGTTTCCCTCGGAGTTCTTGCCTACGTTGGTAGTCTGTCACCTTCTATCTGGTGAAAACGACTCTGACTCATGATCTCCAAAATGAGGAAATATGTTTGTCCTGGTTTAATACAGTGATGGTGAAAATTTGTTGCACATAGTGTGTGAATATTTACTACTCTGCATTTCTAAATCTGTAATAAAAATATGGAAATAATGAAAAGAGAGTCGTGGTTGGTATTTAAATGTGAACACGGTCTCCAATAAGAGAACACCTTTTAGCAGTGTCACTCCCCATGGGCCAAACATTCAAATAAATGAGTCTATGCAGGCCATTCCTATTCAAACCACCACCTTGTACTCTGTGGTCCCCATAGGCATGTGTCCATAACATAATAAAAAATGCACTTAGTCCAACTTTAAAAGTTCCCATTTTCTATCACAGTCTCAACAATGTTTAAAAGTCTCAAATTCAAAGTCTCTTCTGAGATTTATGTAATCTCTTAACTGTAGTCCCCTGTAAAATCAAAATAAAAAAAGTAGATCATATACTTCCCAAATATCATAGCAGAGGATATACATTACTGTTCCAAAAAGTAGGGAAGGAAGGACAGTGAGGAGATACTGGACAAAAGCAAGATGGAAAACCAACTGGACAAACTCCAAACTCTGCATCTCCTTGTCTGATGTCAAAACACTCTTCAAATCTTTAACTCCTTTCAGCCTTGTTGACTGCAACACACTTCTTTCCCTTGGGCTGACTCTACTCCCTGTTAGCATCTTTCTTTGGCAAATATTCCAGGGTTCCCGAATTTCTAACCACTTGGGGTCTCAGAGGAAATATAGGCTTCAACCTCACAGCTTCAAACAGTAGACTTTCTGAGCCTCCACGCAGGGACATCTGTGCCACACACCTACCCTCAATGTCCTTTCTTAGTTGTGGAAGGACAACTTAACCCCTTCACACAATGCCCTCTTAGGCCTACATGTAGGGACACTACTGAGACACACTAGACTGAATGACTTTTCTTAGTTACAACAGGAGAGTCCATAACTCTGTTCGTCTATCCTTGACTCTACAACCAGAATGAAATGGTTGAAGCTGCCAAGTTCTCTTGCTTGGTCGGGCTCAAACATGGCCCCCTCTTTCAGTTAAATTTTCACCAGCTTTCTCTTTTCAGTGGTTTCCTTCACTTACCTAAGTTTGGCTGTCCTGATCTTGCCCTGGAATTAAAGGCCGATGCCACCAACACTAAACCTAAGATGTTATTTAATTACTCTTCACAAAATGGAAGCTTAGCTGGGCGAGGTCTTCCCTTGATTCCTTTTTTTTTTTTTTTTTTTTTTTTTATTCTGCTTATCTCCTTGAACATAGGCCTTAACTCCATCATACTTTTTGGTGTGCCTTGTCTCTTCAATATGTACATTTTGTGTATTTCCTTCCTCAGCTTGCTTTGTTTCATCAAAATGCTCTTCATAAGATGGAACCTTATCCTTTACTATAGGTATAATATCCACTCATGAGTGAGTACGTAACATGTGAATCTTTCTGAGTCTGAGTTACCTCACTCAGGATGATTTTTTTTTTTTATAATTTCATCAGTTTGCTTGCAAATTTAATGATTTCCTTGTTTTTAATTGCCAAGTAGTATTCCATTGTATAAATGTACCACAGTTTCTGTATTCATTCCTCAGTTAAGGAACATCTCAGTTGTTTCCAGTTTCTGGCTATCACAAATAAAGCCACAGTGAACATAGCTGAGCAAATGTCCTTGTTATACGGTGAATCATCTTTTGAGATTTTGCCCAGGAGTGGTATAGCTGGGTCTTGAGGTAGTGCTTATTTCCAGTTTTCTGAGAAAGTACCAGATTGATTTCCAGAGAGGTTGTACAAGTTTGCACACCCACCAGCAATGGAGGAATGGTCTGCATTCTCCACATCCTCTCCAGCACATGTTGTCACTTGAGATTTTGATCTTAGCCATTCTGACTGGTATAGGATGGATTCTTAGAGCTGTTTAGATTTGCATTTCCCTGATGACTAAGGACATTGAACATTTCTTTAAGTACTTCTCAGCCATTTGATATTCCTCTGTTGTGAATTCTCAATTTAAATCTGTATCCCATTTTTAAATTGGATTATTTGATTTGTTGATGTTTAATTTCTTATTATATTTTGGATATTAGTCCTTTGTCTGATGTACGGTTAGTAAAGATCTTTTCCCAATTTGTAGGCTGCTGTTTTGTTCTGCTGACAGTGTACTTTGACTTACAGAAGTGTCTCAGTTTCATAAGATATCATTTATTAATTGTTGATCTCAGAGCCGATGGGTTGTGAGTTGCCTGTCAAATGGATGGGTAAAGGGTCTGTTCTAGCATGGACTCTATTGCCTGCTTTTGGATCACTTCCCTGGGCAAGGCTGACTTGCCTGACCTGAGGGGATAAGGATATGCTCTGTCCTGAGGTGACTTGATGTGCTGGAGAAAGTTGATATTGGGGGAAGGGAGAAAGGGAGAGAGGAAGGGGAAAGGAGAGAGGAGTACTGGGAGGAAAGGAGGAAGGGGCTACTCTTAGGATATAAAGTAAATAAACTGAAATAATAATAATAATAATAATAATAATAATAGAGTGAATCTTAATAACCACTCAATAGAGACTATACTAGTCTCTTTTGGAATGTCCTTTGCTAATGCAATTAATCTAATTCTCTTCACTTTAGCCTCAGGTAGACTTTTCTGACAAGGGCAAAAAGCAGCCAAATTCTTCACCAAAATATCACAAGAATGATACGAAGGGAAGGGAATA
Source organism: Psammomys obesus (assembly GCF_907164565.1). Lineage (NCBI taxonomy): Eukaryota > Metazoa > Chordata > Mammalia > Rodentia > Muridae > Psammomys > Psammomys obesus. Next base: position 1,004 of record NW_026592126.1, on the reverse strand, counting down.
TACTAAATTTTTTTCTCCTCTGACACCACTTGAAACAGGCCCCCATAGTTCAAATTACCCTCAACACCACTGTCTTCCATGCTTCTACTAATATAGCCTGCTAAACAGCACTTAAAGCATTCCAGTGCTTTCCTAACCCAATGTCCCAAAATCTACATTCCTCCAAATAAAAGTATAGTCAAGCCTATCATAATAATACCCTAAACCTTGGTATCAACTATGGTCCTAGGTAGAGTTTCATTACTGTGAAGAGACACCGTGACCAAGGTAATGCTTATAAAGAAAAAAAAATTTACTTGGAGCTGGCTTACAGTTCAGAGGTTCAGTCCATTATCATCATGGTGGGAAGCATGGCAGCATGCAGGCAGACATGTAGCTGGAGAAGGAGCTGAGAGTTCTACATCTTCATACACAGGCTGAAGCAGCAGAAGACTTCTGCCACACTGGACATAGTTTGAACATAGGAGACCTCAAAGCTTACATCTACAGTGACATAATTTCTTTAAAAAGCTACACCTCCTCCAAAAAGACCACCCTCCTTATATTGCCAGTCTCTATGCCAAGCACTCAAACACATGTCTATGGGGGCCATACCTATTCAAACTACCACACACTGCATGCTAGATTAACTTATTTCTAGGTATTAAAACTGCTTAGAAAAGTCATATTCCTTACTTAATGAGGAAATCATGTGCTATTTGGTAACACCAATAATATTGTTGGCATTTAGCATAATTTCAATCAAGCTATTTGAAAGACTATGTTGGTTCACAAGAACTTGAAGATAAATCTTCTTAAAGGCATATGATAGATTAGCATAAACCATATACATTTAATTTAGGGTGCATGAGTAATCCAGCTAACCAACTCAAGTTACAGAAAAAAGTTCTTGCTAATCTCTCTCTGTGTATATGTCTCTCTGTCAGTCTGTCAGTCTCTCTTTCTCTGTCATCCCTAACACACACACACACACACACACACACACACACACACACACACACACA
>NW_026592125.1:0-13756 GCF_907164565.1 Psammomys obesus | reverse complement strand
CACACACACACACACACACACACACACACACACACACACACACACACCCTTTCAGGCTCATTCTACCTTTGCCTAGTCAATTAAATTACATATCAGATTTCAACTGAATCTTGACTCAGCAGCTACAGTTAAATGTCCCTAAGCTTTTCACCTTATCAGCATATAAATCTTCAGGCTCTTTTCAATACTAATCATTTATGTTTCTAATATGCCTTGATTTTGCCCGAACTATTAATTAAACTACAAACAACCACCTTTCCCTTGTCCTTTGGTACTTCTCAATCAGAGAGAATAAATACATGGGAAATTTTAAAACCAGCGGTTGACAGGAGATTAACTAAAAATAAAGCGAACCTGCTCCAGAACCACAGTAGAGCCATCGAGACTGAGGTATTTAATTCGGTTTATGGTTTCAGAAGGTTAGAGTCTATAAGGGCAGAGCAAATGAGTGGTATTGCAAACAGCACAGAGCTCAGAATTTTACCCACATCAGGAGGCAGAGAGAGCACACTGGAAACAGCTTGAGTGTTTCAAAATCTCAAAGCTTACGAGTGGCACACCTCCAACAAGAGTTCATTATCTAATCCTTCTCAGAGAGTTTCAACTGGGAAACTAAGTGCAAAGTGTGTGTGTGTTTGTATGTGTGTGTGTGTGTACACTCATGAATATAAATGTTAAATAAAACAAATATTTTTTAAGGCACAGCAAAAAGAAGCTTCTGGAAAGAGACTTAATCAGAGTGGCTGTAGAAGAAAGAACAATCACAGGGGTTCATATAGTCCAAGACCATCTTTGGTAACTATTATAAACTTTAGGCTCTGACATAGGAAAAGTTGTGGCAAGAAGCATGAATTTTGTACATACCATATTTGGATAGAGTCATGGCTCAGTACCTACAGTAAAATTGTCTATCACCCTCTCATCTTAACACACTATGTATCTTGGGAGTCTTTTCAATACTATTTGTAATAACCTTGATTTTACCTGAGCAGGTAATTTAACTATACACAACACTTTCTTGAGAAACAGTTAGTTGAGTGTAATGGGACAGACTACCCACAAATTGTATGTGATGGCTGAGGTTGCACTCTACAGCAGAAGCAATCATCTTACAGGAAACCTTTTGTCCCTTCAAAAGGTAAAGTTTTCTTTAAAACAACTTGGAGAATCAAAGCTATGATGGTCATCAGATTATTACTTGACAATGGCTGTTTACAAACTCAGGATTTATTAAAATTTCAGTTAGGCCTTTGTTATTAATTATCTCTTTGACCTTGACCATATTACTGTCGCTTATGTAGATGAAATGATTGAAACCTGAAGATAAGGTAATCAATTTGTGTTTGTAGCCAAGATATCAGTATCTTAGTTCATTTTGTAGGAAGCAATGAAGATCCTGGTCTTAAGAAGTCTTCTCTTAATCATTGACACAATCAAACTCCTTCCTTTATAGAATTCCAAAGATATCAAAATGACTTATTTTACTTATTACCATATGATGTCAAAATTATCTGTAAAGGCACAAATCAAGTCACCAAGCAGACTTAACAATAAAGCCTTACAGTGGGAAGGATGAAATGGCACCAGAACACAGAAAAGTTTGGTACTCCCGGATTAATGCCATACATGACTTGGGTTGGAGCATACACTTACGGGACTTTTTGGTGGTGACGTTGACGGGGGGACTTGAGGGTCCTGTCCCTGCAGTGTTGTAGGCTCTCACGGAGGCAAAGTAAATTGTATTAGCTCTTAGCCCTGTAATGTTCTTGGTTGTGACGTTTCCACTGACTCTAGTCTTACCAATCATGGATTCTTTAGAGTTGTCTGTCCAGTATAAGACCTGAGTAGTAAAACCAAATGATGAAAAATTTATTGCTTTCTGAAACATATCAACCATTGGAGCAGAGTAAGATGACATGGGTATAAATGATAAAACCTCCCCAGCAAAATGTTAATAGATAGTAAACAAGAAATACTCACCATGAAAGAAGAGAACCTAGGAAGTTTTAGGTTACCAAAATAATTAATGAACTATCTAAAGGTTATAAACTCTAACTAAGGGCATATACAACTCAGACCAAAACAAATTCCACATCATCAATCAAATTTTCACATGTTTTGTTATTCCCATTTCTTTCAGAGTTCTTGGAGTCCCAGGATATTTAATAACTCAATCCACAGTGATCACTTGCTGTGAAAAACAGTGTTTCAGATACATTTGATACAACACAAAAGAATATGAATTTCAGACAAGCTCTTAAGCCCTCAAATCTAGCAAGTTGGAATCTAAATGTATAAAGAAATCATAGGATGCATTCTAACAACTGGGAAGTAGAACAGCTGATGTTAGAATTTGAAGGGAAGCAATGATGGTCAGTGAGGAGTACAGAAATTAGAAAGCCACCAGTCCTTGGGGCTTGACATTCTAGGCATGGAGTTTCAAAGGAACCTGAGCTGGAGATTTTGTTTCCTTCAGAGGATTATAAGAAAAGGTTCAAGGAAAAATCACAAATATTTGGAAAGCTGTTGTTCTATAAAAGACTAAATAGCTATGCCCTAATTACTGAACTTGAAAGACAAAGACCAATAAGTGATTAATGAGGTTTCCTTTACATATCTTCAGTCGTTCAGCTTTGTGAAACAAAGTCCTATAAGTGTATTTTGTTTCATTTTGTGCAGTTTAAATGGAAGAAGGTGAGGAAAAGCTGCATTATTTTTCCCCTTGTCACTTAGGTCCCTCAACCTTGATGATTAAATCTCTTCAAGTCAGAGCCTAAACAAATTTCTTGTTAAAATTCCATAGTTTAAGATCTAAAAGGGTTTGAATTTACCCCTTTCTAAGAACACAATGACTATAGTTTGAATAATTAAATAATTTAAGTTTGTGATGACTTGAGAATATTGTGGTAAGAACATTTCACATGAGCTCTGTCCTCTCGGCAGGTTTTTATGAATATTTTTCCTGCAGTGTTATAGGCTACTCATCTTACTTAATTGTAACTATATGCCTATTAAAATAGATATTTCATAGTGGTGAATTTGTCTGCTTAAGACCACATGGATACACCCTCTTCTTCTCATCTCTGTCTTGAAACAGATTGTAGATCCAACGTGTCCTACAATGTGTCCTCCAACATAACAAGCCAAATATAGACTGAGGCTCTGAAATTGTGAGCAAATGTAAACTATTCACGTTTTTAAATTTATTGAAAATAATTTCTTTGTGTTGCATGGGCATTTGTGTGTATAACCAAGTGCATCTTTGTGTGTAGATGAGAGAAGAGAGCATAGTTCCATCTCTCCAGCATTCCCACAGCCTCTATCTATATCCCTTATATTCTTTTAAAATTGATTTGATCAGCTGTTTGGGTACAATGGTATAAAGCAGAGTAAAAATGTGTCTACTGTTATATGACAGGAAAGAAGTCATCTTATAAAAACTCCTGCAAAAAAGCTATTGTGTAGTCAACTACTGCATCTACATGTCTGTGTGAATTACCTCATAGCCCAGTACTCTTCCAGTGTTCCTATTCCAAGCAATGGCATTCCAGGAAACTTCCATTTCAGAAGCAGAAAAACTCTGGACAGAAGTTCCTCTTGGGGCCAGCTGAGGTTCTACCATCAAGAAAATGACATCACTACATTTAAGAGTGAGCCTCAAGGAAAATGAAACTATAAAGCAAATTATACATAAAGTTACAAGATAAAGCATTCTGACACTGAAGGTAACTTACCATCTTCTCCAGAGTAGACAATGGACACTGTGCTCAGGGATCCTTCTCCTTCATTATTGTACACTCCCACCTTGACTTCGAAGGGAGACAGGGGCATGATGCTGTCATTTCTGTAGATGAACCTTGATGATTCAACAAGTGCTACCCTTTCTTTCATCCAGGTTGTTGAGCCCACTGGCCGGAACATAACGATATATCCAAACCCCTCTCCATTCTGTAGTTCTTCTGGAATGGACTTGGGCAGAATGCAATCAACCACTGAGTATGCCTAAAAAATCTTTTGAACTATTATTATATTTGTTGATTATTTGATGTTTCCTCCAGAATTAGTTATGAATAATTGTAATATTTAAGGGAGAATTTAAAAACTTTTATTAAGAGTGCTGTTTAGGAAAATGTTTCTAATATAACATACTCAGATAGCTCTACTTTTCAGAAAGGAATATAAAGCAGGTATTACATATGTATATTTCGTTCCTTGATCATTCATAAATTGAAATGATAAAGATACACTAGAAGACTGAAAGCTCTAATGATACAAGCTAAAACATAATCTTACATGAATTTTTAAGCTCAGCATAAAATTAACTTATTAACTATTTATCTTGTGCTAAATAGACTTTATTTTCAATATTTTACGATGTTCTTCTAAGATTAGTATGATATAATCACCTTTTAAAAAACAGTATTTCTTCAAAACCCTAAAAAAAACTCTCAGAATTTTATAACATGATTAGCTGTTAGCATCAGTGTGCATTTATCCTGACACAAAATACACATTGTTAATTTCCAGAAACCAAATTCCACACAGCTCAGTGAAAACCTACTCTCACTAAACAAAACTGTTATGTATTCTTTCAGAACTACATAGATATAAAAATTACATTAAATGAACCACCAAGAACAAATGACATTCTGCTTCAAGCTGGACAAACATCCCACCTGATTCTCCCTACACTTTATTTAAGAACCACTAGAATTTTCTGGTTTTCTACAGGAAAATAATATTTCCATGGTGCTATTTATTATTATTATTATTATTATTATTATTATTATTATTTTAATTTGACAAATGCGTAACTGGCCCAGCACCATGTTACTGGTTTTCACATCTTACTGAATCCCTTTAGCTAGCTGCTTGTGCCACGTCTTCCAGGTACACATTCCAGAGCCAAAGATATTATGTACTCCATTATCTGTGAGGGGTTCTGCTGCCGACTCTTTACAGCTCTATAGCAATTAATAAACCCAACGGATTCTTCTTTTAGAGTTTCAGTATGAAGCCTTAGGTCTGGAGGGCAATTAAGTAAAAACCAGTATAGGCAATAAGTAGAAAATATGAGAAATAAAAAGCATTGGGGAAGTAGAGGCTAAGCTCTGTTTGTTTGTTTGTTTCTTTGTTTGTTTTTAAGCTGTCAGGCAGTGGAGTTCATTCAGCAGATAAAGGTGCCTGTCACTCATTCTGATGACCTTAGTTCTATCTCTGAAATCCCATGGTGGAGGAGAGGGCATTTGGAAGTTGTCTTCTGACCTCCATATAGACATGTGCATGCATGTGAGCACATCTACCTATGTGCAGAAAACAAATGAATGTAATAAATATCTCTAAAAGCTCTAAAGTAAGTAGGGAGGAAATAGAACTTTGCCAGTAGCCATGCACAAAAGCTCAAACACAGGAAATGGAAAGAGCTGCATGCATGCTCAAGGGCTTAGGACTGCTGCATCTAGGTCATAAGAACAGCTGACCTTGGAGTAGTAGAACTCCTTTGACCTACAGAAATGGATTATGTTCTCCTTCCTCAAGTGACTGGCTGCTCAGTTGCAGACACCTTCTCATTTCCTCATTACTTTATTTGTAATTTTAAAATAAATGCCCATTAACTGAGATGACCCAAACAAGTCTGTTTTCTCCCATGTAGAACAGTCTAACAAACACAGTGAGGGAAAGATGTGGGGGAAAAACCCACAGCTGGAAAAATGGATAAAGAGTAAGACTTTTCCTCTTGGGGGGGGGGGGGAAGGACCCTGTGCCTTCTTCAACTGTGTTCCCGCTCTTCAACCACTTCTGCTCTCTATTCTATATAAACCACAGAGTGATAGTTAAGTATCCTTCCTCGGTTCCTCCTTCTTACTTATCTTCTTTGAATCTATTAATTATAAGTGAGTACATACCATATTTGCCTTTCTGGGTCTGAATGAGCTTGGAGAAAAATGAGCATATAGATGAGACTGGAGGGTGGGGCAGGACAGAGAGCTTGCAAAGAGAAAAGAAACCATGGGTGGAGGGATATCTGAAACAAGCTGGAGTCCTATGACAGATTAGGCTTCTGGTAGGATGTGGGGGTGACTCTAGTTGAGACTCTTAGCAGCAAGCATCACAGAGACTGAAGAGTCCACTCTCTAACAAGACTAAACTCTAGTGGAGGGAGGAAAACACCAACCAACCCAAAAAATTTTTGACCCAAAATTTACCCTGCCTACAAGATGCACACGGTTAAAGACAGAGGTTGAGGGAATGCCCAACCAATGCCTAAACCAACCTGAGACCCAGCCCATGGGAGAGAATCAACCCCTGACACTATTAAAGATGCTATGTTATGTTTGCAGATAGGAGACTAGCATAGTTGTTCTCTTAGAGGATCCATCTAAAAGATGCTGAGACTAATAATCAAACATTAGGTGGAGTGCAGGGAGTCTTGTGGAAGAATGGAGGAAGCATAGAAGGACCCAAAGGGTACAGGAGCTCCAGAAGAAGACCAACAGGGCCAACTAACCTGGGCCCAGGGAAGCTTACAGAGCATATGCGTAGATAATGGGTAGTTTGGCGAACATGTAGGTCCTCTAGAAAGGGGAGCAGGGGCTATCTCTGACATGGACTCTGTTGCCTACTTTTAATTACTAGCCCTAGAGGAGCTGCCTCAACAAGCCAGAGGAGAAGAAGACGAGCTCAGTCCTGATTCAACTTGATGTGTTGGTCTGAGTTGGTAGTAAAAGGTTCCCCTTTCTGAGGAGTAGGGGAGGAAGAACAGGGGGAAGTGAGAGGGAAGATGGGAACAGAAGGAGAAAAGGGAAGGCCTATTACCTGGATGTAAAGTTAATTAATTAATTAATTTACAAAAGAGTTCTCTTGTTCCTTCTGAGAAAGTTGATAAATTCTATTGAATGTAAAATTTATTAAAATCTATAAGGACTAGTAATGATTGCTGCACTTTAGTATAAATCAAACCCAAAATAATACAGGCCTAGTCACATCTGTCTTGCAGGCTGATTTAAAAAGAAGAATTTGGGTGACATGAATCCACACCTTTCAGACTATGGAATAGAAAGAATTAATCAAAATTGACCAAGAACTTTCTTCCCTGAGTATTGTTTCTCATAGTATGAGTAGGTAGGGTGCAAACTGTTAAGGGAGAAATTAATCAATATTCCTGCACAATTGTAATGTCTTTGAAAAATAAAAATGAATGGGCAGCATGAGAAGATGTCACCAAGGCTGCAATAGTTGTACTTATATCTTGGAGGCCATCACCAGCTGTTTAACTGGACCTATGGCCCTCTCAATAGAAGTAAACCCAGGAAGGCCACAGGCTCTAAAGGAGAACCCATTGCTTTCACTTTCCTGCACCAGAATAGTTTTTAACTGCATTCCAAGTACCTGTTCTTGTAACCATAAATAAAAGTAGGTTTCACCTCTCATTAAAGAAGCTTCTTTATGTAGCAGGGAGAGGCCATTTAAGAAATCCAAGACTAACCAAAATAAAGAGACAACTTGCATTACTCAACAACAGCTGATAGATACATAGTACAGCTAGCTTCTATCTCTGAGGCTCAGGGAACATTGTGTAAGATGGAACAGAAAAAGAGACAGAGGACTAGAATGTCTGTTGCGCAATAGTGTCTTCTATTCAGGACAGGGAAGCTGCACCCAAAAAATCTCTAACACAAAATACCTAAACAAGACATGCACAGTAATAGTACAAACTAACATGTAAACAGGGATAGAAGAAATCTCACAAAGCTCTATCCACAGATGAAGAGCTACAGAAAACTAATGGTTCCTAAGAGAGGTAGGATCAGCTTTATCAGCTGATGAGCTCCCTCATAGGTCATCCAATCCCAAGTGATTGATCCTAAATACATACACATGAGCAACACTAAAAGGCTGTATTTACACACACACACACACACACACACACACACCGATTAATAATAACAATAAATAATAATAACAATAATAATAATAAGGTACTATGATTTTGAGAAAGAGTGGAGGTAAGAGAGGAGGAGTTTCAAAGGAGAGAGGGAGCAGTAGGAAAAATGTAAAAAGCGTTCTTATGTATGAATAGTTATGTATGAAATTCTCAAATTAAACAATATAAATAAAATAAAATAAGTGTGGGAACATCACCACACTTCCTAATTTTTATGCTCTATGGATATTTTAGGACTATAATAGCCGAGTCAAATTTTATAAAAGAGACTAAATTATTCACAAAGTTCAACATTTCTACTTTGTATAAGAAGGGTGCCAACCTCAGTCATGGGCCTTTATCTCTATAGTGTTTTCTCGTGTATTCCTGTGTATAGCATATTAGATAGGACACACCACTTTACACTTTAACTATTAAATACCATAAAATGAGAATAAGTAATAATATTCTGTTTGTATTTGACTTACTTTTAATATCATAAATACTATCTCAAATTTTGTAATGTAGCAATTTTAAATTCCAAAAAACAATGCAAAATAGACATAACCTCACACACAACTCACATACAGAATACATAAAAACAATTACATAAGAACCAAGGAATTTGTCATCTCAGAAGACAAAGAGTCCAAAACAGGAAATCAGCAAAACTTAAGTCTACTGCAAGAAAGATTCTTTTTTTTATTTTAAATATTTAATTAAAGTTTGATGAATTTCACATACTGAAGATACTAAGTCAGATACCTATAAGGATATACATTGAAAGGAGAAGTAAAAGAATATACTATACCAGTAATATATGATACACAATGATATACTATACACAATGATATACTAGACAATTAATGATCTATACGGCCTCTGATAAACGTAGAAATCTAAAAGTCTTATTTGTCCTCAAAACCAAAAGCAATTTTCTAGCTAAACTCCCTTGAAATTTCAAATTCAAATGAGCTGGTATGATATGTTTGACTGACTGCCTAAAGTTTCTTCAGTCAAACTCTGTTCCCCATGAGTTAGGACAACATAGGAGAGTATGGGATAAGAATTCTGTATTTAAATGCTCCAGGTCCCATGTAAACCACATTTTACCACTCAGTCTCTTTGGGTGACAGCTCTGTTCCCTATCTTCTAACCTTATTCTGAGGACTAAATAGCACAAGCCTCTCTCATGGCCCACACCCCCCTGAAGTGTTCCACAAGTGGGGCTTTCCTCTCTTGTAGGCCTCAAAGCTCCTTTGGTCTCATTTCACAGCTCTTTCCAAAGAATGGAATGGAGGGATCACCACCAGCTAAGTATATCCTTTCATAATATGCACAGGAAACAAGAGGCATAGAAGCAAGGATCATTCTCAGGGCAAATGCAGCAGGTGTGGTACTGCCATTTGTAACACTGAGGAAACAATGTCTACTCTCTAGTTCTCCCCAATATAAACGGGATTAATGATTAACATTATCTCACAATTGTTTGCTCATTCTCTTCTCTCTTTCTTTCTGCCTGGTGCAGAATTCCTCAGCAATGTCTTTAGTGACATTTTGCATCAGATAATTCTTGTGGAAATCTGTCTTATGTATTATGGGCTGTTTGGCCGCAGTCTGGCCTTCACTCGGCTTTCTCCCACCTGCCTACACCCATTATCTTTGGTTATTACCAAATGAGAACAATCTTTGTAAAATTCCAGTTATTGCAAACATTTGCTGGTGATAAATTGATCTTTATTTCCGGATAATAACCAGTATTTCAGCACATCACACATTTCAATATTTAACGGAAATATCCATAGCCATCCTGTTGTTAAGATAATGTTAAATGTTTAAAGAACCAGGTTTGTACTCCTGTCTCTTGACCAAAGAGAACAAGAGAGGACATTTCTTCCTTCTGCATTATTGTGTGAAATGGAACACACAGAAATACAATCTCCATATTTAGGGAATTTAGGGAATACTAGTTCTCTCAACAGACAAATTTCTGGGAAACTCCTAAAATGAAGTGAGAGCTACACAGCTTCTGATGGCAGAGAAAAGCTATGTAGATATGTACTGACCGTCTACTCAAAGAGCAAGAAATCTTATTGTTTGAGATCATAGGTGTCATTCTCAATAGGGATTATTCATGAGCCACACTGTCAGGGACTCTGTGCTAAAGCGCTAAAAAGGGAGTCTATCCAACAAACTTTGGATACTCTTGAATAGCTGCTTGAATGGGGCATCTATACGGCCAATGAAATTATCTAGTACATGTCACATGAGGACTATATTAATAAAAGTTAAAACGAATCAGACACATCTCACTCCTCTATCAAGAACCTGCACCTGTTTTTGTTTGTTTTGTGTGTGTGTGTGTGTGTGTGATAATGACTAAAGCAAAATTATAAATGTGTCAGAAATCCACATCTCTTTACCTCTTTCCTTTTTGTCTCCGAACCACTAGAAATCAGGGAAGTCAAGAGACAACAGAGTGAATGAGGAAGAAGAAATGAAAGTGAGCCATGGAAGAAAAGTTAAAGAGATGACGGCATTCCTCTACATGCTATAGAATTCCTGGCTAAAGAAGAATGGAGCTAAAAATAAAGACCTATAGACTGACCGAAACTAAAGCAGTCAGGGCCAACCTTCACCCTGCAGGCTGCTTGCAGCTGCGTATAGGCATAGATGACTGAGTGTATGAATGATGATGAATACAAAGCAGCAAATTTATGTAAAATGTTAGCAGAGATTTTTTTTTTAAAGAAAATATCTCAATTGCAGTATTCTGGAATGCCAACTTGGAAAGTGGCAGCATCGTGTTGCAATGTTGAAAGACTGGACATGCCTGCTTTCAAGTTTATGATACCAAATGATAATAAAACGGGTAGTCTGAAAAAGAAAAATGAATCTATATGTTAATCTGAAAAAGAATGACCAGCAAAGCTATTTGATGCTCCTAAGATTTCATTTAGATGCTGGGAAAGAACAGCTGATGCTGTAAAGAGCACTGTTAGAACAATAATCAGTTTTAGCTTTCGAAGTCTACCATACCCACAATGAAAGAACTCTATAGAGAATCAATAAAACAGTACCTAATCCACCTAGTCTTAGCAACACTACTGACCACTGCTCAGAAGATACTGGCATTGTTTTTTTATGTATATGTGACAACTTGTGCTGAATTAGTCACATTCCCTTACTTTAGTAGAAATAAGAATTGCATACTGCCTACCACCCCTAAATAATTCATCGTCAGGGTGGTGTGCTTTTACGCCCTAAACTTTTATATGTCCTCTCTAGTGAACAAATTGAAATTTGTTTTCTTGTATTCTCTCTGGCCTGCTAGTTTTTTTTTTTTTTTTCCATTCAAAAATGATTTAGTCGGACAGAAAATTACCTCCCACGTAATGACAAGTTCCGATCTGCTTCCACCGCCTCCATTGATATTTACTGGTGCCACAATGGGAACTGCAAACAACAAAGAGAAAGGTGATGGTTAGCATGAAAGGAATATCTTCATCAAGAAGAGTTCTGTTTGGGAGGGTTTCACCGTTCAAATCTCTTACCCTGGCAAACCGAGAGAGTGCTGCATTTTTAATGAACATAAATGATGTTTACACATATCCAAATTTCTAAGTGAGAGGACACAGTTTTGTTTGATACATGGGCACGTTGGCTCCAAAATTAATTAAAAATCAAGTAACATCGTGTGTTTGACATTATTATGCATCATCTACTAATTGGCAAAATGATGTTGCATTCAGATGGTAACGGTGACACTGCTGATTTAGTGCCTAATTATACAGTTGTGCTGTAAACAAGTTACTCAGGCAGTACATTAATTCATTATTTTTTGTCAATAAACAAGCTGGATGTTTTTCTTTCTTAACTATCAGGATATTTTAACATTTAAAATTAAATTCTTGTGCTCAAATCAGTCTGGAGTGAGTGAGAGTAATTTTTAACTTTTCCCATGTAAAATCAGTTTTCTCCTGTTAAGAACGTGACTGAGGGGTTATGACTTCAGCTTACTCTTTGGATGTAAGACCAAGACACTGAAAATACTTGGTGTTTAAGGAAGAATAATACGCTGTTCAACTCTGTGAGGACTGGTGGCAAATACGGCTCAAGGTAAATGGTAAACATAAGAAGTCCTGGTATACATCTCAAAGGGAGTAGGTAGCAAGAATACAGATTTTATCACATACTTAGAGGGATTAAAAATATTCTTTTTGTTGGCCTAGTAGCAAAAACATCCTATGTCTGTAATAATGGATAAGGCTACTACATGATTTTTGAGCTCTGAAATGTCTAAAATTATTTAAATTATTTTTTGTTCAAGATTCAGAAGTTGGGTTTGGTATCTTTAGGTATAGTTGGGAATTTTAGTCGAAGACAAAAATGTGGGGGGGATGGTACTCAACTGTTCATGTCAGTTTTCTTTCAGACCGTTGTGACTACCAAAAGAAACACATGTTGTTCACTTTATTCTTTTATGCAGATGGTTAGTACTATCAACAAAATAATGGTATAATAATCTGATGTTCTTTCCTAAGGTAGCATTTTTCCAACATACATTTTAAGGTTCAATTTACCCTTCACTTTGTTTGCTTTCTGATTCTCATAAATATCAGATGAACATAAACCATACTGTCTAACTATTGTCATCCATTTTGTCAAAAGCAGCATGGCCAGGGTTTTGTCTTCAGAGTTCCTGGATTTATTGAACTTGACAGCATCACATATATTTGAGACTTTTTCAAACTTTAGTTATATAAGCAATATTTTTAACTTAAACTTACATGATCCTTTTCTGGTTTCCAACATAATGAAAAGCAGAAAATATTCCCTTTTAAAAGCCTATTTTTAAAAATTTCTGTATGATTATGTCTGTCTAAATGAACAGTATCTATTCGCAGGTGCCTATGGAAACCAGAAGAGGTGCTAGAACTGGAGGTACAAATAGTTGTGGCCCACTCATTCTGGGTGCTTTAAACTCAGTCCAGGTCCTCTGGGAAAAGCAGGAAGAGAAGAGCTCTTAACCTCTGAGTCATGTCTGTGCTCCGTCCTTTCTTAATTCTATTTTAAAATTAGCTGTCCTTAATTCTAAAACCATATTCAGGTCTTTGATGATTAGAAAGAGGACCTGTGTAGAATATCATCATGAAAACCTCTAAGTCTTACTGCAAGGAGAGCAATAAAGTATGTTCACAGTAGGCAAACAAATGTTTCTGCACTAACTTCACAATTGGGATCAGCCCTGCCAAAGCAACAAAAGATAAAGTGGCGGTGAAGCAAACAAAAACGGGAAACAAAAGGTAGAATTCAGAGTCAGCATCTAAAACTGACTCAGTGGACCTATGCTGGAGCTGAAGGTACTCCTCATCTGGGTGGAGGGTAAAGTGTTATGTGGACAAATCTTGGGTGTGGAGTTCCACAGAAAAGGGTTCAAATTCAGAATGTCAGAAATGAAGGTCTTAAGTCCTGTTCTTCACTTCATCCTCAAAAACAAACAAACAAAAACTCTTATTAAGCGCCATACCCCAGCATGATTTAATTTTGTCAGTATTTCCAAATATATTTTTCTATAATCCATTCTAAAACAATATTCGGTGTCAGGGGTGAGATGTGCATGGCTTATTAGGACACTTGCCTGGTACAGGACAGGCATCATGTTCAGTTCCTAATATTACACAAGCAAACAAGAAGAAAATACTTTCCTTAAAAAAAAAAGTTATTGGTCTCTGATAATTTTGATAAATGTGTACAATTTATGGAAACTCACATAACTCATGTTTTTTTTTTTTTTTTTTTTTTTTTTTTTTTTAATAAGCAACAAGGACA
>NW_026592124.1:0-1646 GCF_907164565.1 Psammomys obesus | reverse complement strand
TTCCTTCCTTCCTTCCTTCCTTCCTTCCTTCCTTCCTTCCTTCCTTCTTTCCCTACTTCCCTCCTTCCTTCCTAACTTCTATGTTTTGTTTTTGAGCTAGGGTCATGAAATGTAGTCAAGAGTGACACTGAATTCAATATGTTAGATGAGTCTGCACTTGAACTTGCAATTCTCCTGCCTCAGCTTTCTAAGTGCTGGGAATACACATGATCATCACTGTGACCAGCTTTGTATAATGCTTTCAAGTTTCAGCCGAGTTGTATCATAAATTAATATTCCATTTTTAATAAAAATTGAACAATTTCCCATTATATAGCAATTTTATGCTAAAATTTTCTTATACTTACTAATACTATCTTTCATTTAGTCAATAATAATTGCACACATTTATGGCATACCATGTAATGCTTTAATCTGTGGATACAATTGAAAATGGTTTAATCAATCTAACATGATCATTACAATTGTGGTTAAATCATAATTGCCAATGATTTACCATTTTCTTACATATTTTTTTATGTGAGACATTTGAAATTTACTTTGTATATCTTGAAATGTATAAGATATTATATTGACTGCAGTGAGTAATGAATTTCTCTTGTTCTAGAACTTTGCACCTTTGATCAACTCCTCAATGCACTCTTCTTTTTGGATTATAGCCCTCCTCGTTGGTATTAGGCACATTCTCTTTCGTGGTTGTGTACATGTACGTGTGATGTGTGCACATGTAATTGTATGCATGTACATGTGTGTTATTGTGTGTATGTATATGTGTTTGTGCATGTGCATGATTGTATGTATGTGTACATGTACATGTTTATGTACATGCACATGCATATGTACATGTGCATGTGTGTATGAGTGTGATTGTGTATGCGTGTGCACATAGGTGTATGCATATGTGTAGTTGGGTGGTATGTGCATGTGTGCTTCTGTGTTGGATATGTGTATGTGTGTGTCTATATATGTGTGTGCTTTTAAGTATAGTGGCCATGTGGTTGTATGTGGATGTGTGCATGCATGTATGTATGTATGTACATGTGAATGCACACATGTATGTACGCAAACATATGTGTATGTTATGGCATGTGTGTACATTATATGTATTTGTGGTTATATATATATATGTGCATGTATATACATCTGTGTGTATGTATATCTGTATGGTTTTGTGTGCATGTGATTGTATGTGGCTATGTGTATATGTATGTGTGCTCGTTTATGTGTGTGGCTGTGTGGTTGTATGTACATGTGTGGTTTTGTGTTTACTAAGATATAAAGTGCAGGACGTTGGACATACTTGTCCAGCCATCTGTTACCAAGCTAAATCTTTGGCTCATTTTGGTTTTGATTTACATTTTTCCAATGACTATCAAAAACTTTTGATGTGTTTGTCATATATCTTTTTTTTTGACGAAATATCTATTCATGTCCTTGCCTCTTATAATCTCTGCTGCAACTTGTTTGGCAGCTAAACTACCACCTGTGCTGCTGAGGAATCCACAGCTGGCCCGGAATGATCAGGACTTTGCATCAGTGACTAACAACCTCCCTCTTACCTCACTTTTAAACTTTAGGACTGATTAGAGGAGAGCAAATTTTTTTTACCCAGCCAATCACATAGGATACCTGGTTTTGAGTATCTG
>NW_026592123.1:0-14979 GCF_907164565.1 Psammomys obesus | reverse complement strand
TTTCCTCATTTTGATTGCAGTCACAGCTTCCATTTTTTTTTTTTTTTACTGTGAAAGACAGTTCAAAGGTTACACACAGACACGTATGTACACATGTATGCACATACACAGGCATGCACTGGGTACACAGACACACAGACACACACACACACACACACACACACACACACACACACGACCCTAACCTGCCTACTGTTTGAGACACTGTCTTCAAAGTGGGGCTGATTTTGGATGGTAACAGCGTGGAGTATAGTTAGTGAGTGTAGAGACAGTCTTAGTTTCTACGTTTGGAAGAAGGGAAGGTTGTTGCTTTGAAGGGTACATGTAAGGTTTTCAAATGACTTTGATGTAATAACAAAAAGGTCCACAGTGGAGGAGATAAGCAGCAATCACCCTTGCCTCCTGTTTTTCTTTCCAACTCTCTGAGGCTGGGCAAACAATTTGCTTGCTTCTGCTGACATTGTGGATCTTGAGTTGGGCTGGTATTTGGATGGCTTCAGCTGTGGAAGAGGTGTGGTGGCGGAAGAACTTATGTGGAATTTACTTCTCTTTATTCATCTGATTAGAAGTCTCCTTTTGTGCTAGTAGCTGCTTCTTGAGTTCTCTCTTCACTCATGTCTATGTCCTAAAAGAAGCTTGGTTGTCATGCATGTCAGGATTGAGCCAGATTCCAGGGAAGTCTTGTGTAGGTCTGTCCCTGGGAGCAAGGGCTGGCTTTTTGTCCAGTTGAGGGTATTCTTGAAGATTTTTACACTAGAAGATCCCAATAAGATAATTTGTTTTTTGTGTTGATTTTTGTTTTTCGAGACGGAGTCTCTCTGTGTAGCTGTGACTATTCTGGAATTTTCTCTGTAGAACAGGCTGGCCAAAAAATCACAGAGATCCACCTGCCTCTGCCTCCCAAGTGCTGGGATTAAAGGTGTGTGCCACCACAGCCCAGCTTTAATAAGATGATTTTAAAAAACAAACAAACAAACAAACAAACAAAACAAAGGAAGTTCTGTCAGGTAAAAGTCATGTGGAACTGTAGGTTCAAAGGTCTGGATTTTAGACCCACTGAAGAGACTGTTTCAGTATTACAGTGGTTTCTCACAAATAGTCTTTTCTCATCTGTGTTGTGTGGAAGTTGCTGACTGGGTTCCCAGAGTCACCGACCCAGGCTCTATCATGTTGAGACTGAAATACCTCTGGTGGGATATATGAGCCATAGACTACAGAGGAAGACTTGAGTGTCCCTCACAAAGACTCCAAACTCTAGGTCCTTCTATGTTGTCAAAGCTTCTCGAAAGTTCTGATGAAAGGTTTGTGTAGCCATTGTCTGGTGGTAGTCTAGTCACACATACTATGGAATTGTAGAAATAGTGAATACGTGAGTAAGGGCAGGTGAAAAAAAAGCATGAAAGGGAGGGAGAGAATGTAAATGTCTGTTATTGGTTCCTCCCTCTATTTCTAGGTAGAGCTGGAGCTTGGGTTGGGTGCAATCACATAGTTTCTTATCCAAACAGTATCAGCTTGTTGGTTAAGAATCTGGGTTCTAATCCTGCTTGTACAACCTTGAGTCACTTCCTTAGCTTCTGCTTCATTGTCCATAAGATGGGGACAGCAGAACTGCCCCACTTCAAAGAATTTAGAAGTACCTCCCTCAGAGTCCCCATGAGGATTAAATCAGTACATGGGAGACAGGTACACCCTTGGCTGACAGCACAGTACTATGCACAGGCCTGCTAGTGACATTCTGTTTCTGTGAAGGTAATTCTGATTAGGTAGGTATATTTTGAAATTTGCAACTTTTTTTTTTTTAAATAAGTGTCAACGGTATTCTGTCCCGTCTTAGGAAGAAAAAGTTGTGATTGTTTCGATTTCCTTCAGGTCTCTGAATCCTGTAATCGTTGCTTCCTCCATTTGCCTTATTTGTGAATATTTGATACAGGTTAAGAATAAGAACAGCTATTGCTCCGTGATTAAGTCCCACTCCTTGTAGGATCCGGTTCAAATACTTGGCTTCTGCTACCCAGGGATCTAACTTGGCTGGCAGAAGAACAATTAGACCAATAGATTTTCCCATTGATTTAGCTACTGTTCTATTGCAGGCCAGATATCTGGCTCTGATCCTTTTTACTCTTGATTCCCCTTGCTCTCTATGTTGCCTACAAGGAGGTGGTGGGTCCTGGCAGGCTGGTATGGGGACCAAGGAGGGATGAAGTAGAGGGCAGCAGGCCTTTCTGATTCCCTTCCCATTTTCCAGTTACCTTCTCTCCTCCCCCCTACTGCCTCCTGTGTCCCTCAGTCTTTTCTGTCTGCCCTTCCCTAAGATGGCTTCTGTACCAGTCAGGAACAACTTCTAAATAGGTGATTCCCAAACTGCCTGTTGGTACTTGGTTTGTATCCACAAAATGAAACAAGCTGGCTACTCAGTAGGAAGGGGATGGCTACATAGATAGGAGCACAAATCAGCTGCTTTTCAATGTTTGCAAAAGTCTGTAATGATGTTTCTCACTGTTTAATGGACAAAGCCAGCTGTGAAAGTATGTTTGCAGAATCTAAATGGTCTCAGGGAATGTCTGGAATGAAATTTTCCAAATAGTAACAGTGGTTGCCTCTGGCTTATATGTGATTGTTTTGTTTCCTGTATCCTTATGGTTTTCCAAGTTTTGTAAAACTTCTCCTGGGGTGTGTAGGACTTTTATGATCATGAGGAAATAGCAGCTGTTAGGTGAAGATGGGTTGCCACAGAGGTCCAGAAGGTGCCCATGGGTGGCAGAACTGAACTCTGAGGGTGTCAGATTTACATACTATCTCATCTGACCAACAGGCCTCTTGATGAAGAGTTGAAGATGAAGAACATGGATGATAATACCCTAGTGGGTAAGCATCTGGCCAGCTTTGAGAATTCTAGCCTTTTTAATACCTTAATTATTTTTCCTGATTCTGGGGCTAGAACCTAGGCCCGTGTGCGCTAGGCAAATGCTCTGCTACTGCACTATGTCCCCTAACCTTTCTGGTGGCCTGTTTTTTTTTTTTTTAAATCGTTTCTTCCTTGTTTCTATAAAAAGGAAAAGGTCACCACTTCCTTAGATTGTCACAGAAAGCTTCCAATGCAAACTTCCAGTTAGTCTCAGATGAGCAGAATTAGGCTCCTTGTATACCTGTCTTGCTTCAACATTGCCCTTCTCTTCTCTCTGGCAGAACATCCTGATGTTCAAGAGTCATTGGGTCCCCTAGTGGCCCCTACCCCTCTCCGTCCATGGCCCCAGATGACACTTAAGGTGAGCAGGACCTTGTAAGCTTGGTGTGAACAGCTAGATAGGAAGCTCACAGTGTGACCACAACTGGCTCTACTGGTGGAGCTCTTGGCTATCCTAGGTAGGGGTGGAGGTGGGGGGCAATATCATGAAATGCAGAATTTGATGGGGGTTAGGGAAGGATGAAACTGTTCACTTGGGTTTAATGGTTGATTAGCAAACATTTAGGGAATGCTTGTTCTGTGTTATAGGCACAGGAAATCCAACACTAATGGCATATATATGGGGTATAAATGTTAGGGCAGACACATAATGAAATGATAGTTTAAATATGAGAGATTTTAAATGAAGATGAATGCCTAGGTAAATTGGAGGGAGAGAGGGAAAGTGAGAGATTGGTGTTGGGGGGAATGGAGAGAGGGGCCTGAGAAGTGAGGCTTGAGAGGAAATTTGAAGGTGAGAGAATGAACCCCATTGGAGAAGAACGTTCCAGGCAAGTGCCAAGATCCTAAGGTGGGGCCTGAACTAATGTATGTTAGAAACAAGGTTTGTGTGATGGGACAGAGTGGAGGGTAAAACGGAGAGGGTGGGGAGTGAAGGGAAAATGGAGAGAGGGAGAGTGAGGGGCAAAGTGGGAAAGGAGGAGCAAGGGCGAAGTAGAGGGAAGGAAGTGGAGAGTGTGAATGAGGAGTGATGTCAGAGATGTGGCAGAGAACAGATTGAGTGGGGCCATGGGAGCTAAGGTGAGGATTTAGGCATTTTTACTCTTAGTGAGGAGGAGTCAAGGGAGGGAGGGGCACGAGCAGAGGAAGAATGTGACCTGTTGGAAGAGGGTGGAAATGGGGGCACCAGTGAAGAGGAAGCTGGTGAACTATGATGCTGTTGGCAGAGGAGGAGGAGACATTTAAAATGTGTGTGTCTTAACTTTTGTTTCTAAAAAATTAAAAGTAAATGTGTATATAAAGGTAAAGAGACCAGTCTGATGAACCCACATCATCCAGCCTCAATGCATACTGGCATGTGTCAATTCCTCCTTTAATAATGTAGCCCTTTCACTTCTCATTTCCTACGGAATAATTTTAGAAAAAAGATCCATAAACTATCCAATTCATGAATGCTATAGTTTGTTTCTCATAAAAATAATCATAAAAAAACAAAACCCCTAAAGATCATACCATAATCACATCTCCAAAAATTAGCAGCATTCCTTCATCCCATCAGTGATTGGGCTAACGATGCAATTTTCTTATGAGTGTTCCCAGGACCCAAAGAAGGTGATTCATTGTATTATTTCTTTTTCTTTCTTTCTTTCTCCTTTTTTTTTTTTTTTTTTTTTTTTTGTCTTTGGTTTCTCTGTGTAGCCCTGGCTGTCCTGGAACTAGCTCTGTAGAGCAGGCTGGCCTCAAACTCACGGAGATCCACCTGCCTCTGCCTCCCAAGTGCTGGGATTCCAGGAGTGCACCCCCACTGCCGGGCTGATACAGTGTATTTTGTCTTTACTTTTACTGTCCCCAGTTTCTTCATTGCAGTTTGTTCACTAAACCCTGTTTGTCGGGTAGACTTTTACAGAGTCTGAGTTTGCCTGATGATATTCGGGTAGAAACGCATTTCTTACTCTATTTAAAAAAATGAAATTACATTGATTGATTGACCGTGTGTGTATCTGCATGTATGTGCACAGGTGTGTGCTTGTGTGTGTGTGTGTGTGTGTGTGGTGAGGCCAAAGGACGACTTGTGGGAGTGAGTTAGTTCTCTCCTTCTATCATGTTGGTTCTAGGAAGCAAACTCAGGCTGTCAGGCTTGGTGGCAAGTGCCCTTACCTATTGAGCTATCTCATTGGCCCTCTTACTCTAATTTTCATTAATTAATTAACCTTATTCACTTTAGTATTTAATTAAGTCAAATTTACTAAACCATTAATTTTGCTAAATATATTTGTTAAATTTTTATTGTTATAAAATTGACTTATAGAATGAATTCCATTAAGTTCTATTAAATTGTATCATTCTACTTCTTTTATTGGCTGAACTTTTTTTCTAAAGATACATGGTGTACATACTTAATCTCCTTTTTATTTGTCAAATATGTTTGGAATCTAAAGGTATATGTTGACTTTAAATCTATTGTATTTGTTTATTTTGATGCTTACATTGAAGCCAGGAGTTTTTTTTTTCTTATTGTATCTTTTTACCTGTTAAACACTCTGAATTATGCTGTGAGTCTGTCCTCACATCTTGCTATGACAATATTATTATGGTCTTGTACTTTTCCTGCTCCACACCTGGAGAATGCTGTCTCATTAAGAAACCTTGGTTTGGGGCTGGAGAGATGGCTCAGTGGTTAAGAGCACTGACTGTTCTAGAAGACCTAGGTTCAAGTCCCAGCAACCACATGACATCTCACAACTGTCTGTAATCCAGCTCCAAGTGATTTGGCACTCTCACACAGACATGCAGGCAGGCCAAACACTAGTGAGCATATTTATTCAATAAATAAGTCATTTAAAGTCATTCCACCGCCTTGCAGTGGAAACTCATGTCTAAAGATTCAGATAGGGGCTCAATCTGACTGTTGCTACTAAACTGAGCATTGTTTTCACAAACAATTAGGAAGTAAATATTAACATTTTTATTACATTTATTTGTGTGTGTGTGTAGGTCAGAGTACAGCTTGTAGGAATTGGTTCTTTCCTTTCCAACTCAGGTCATCAAGTTTGGTAGCAAATGCTGTCACCCTGTGACCCAGCCAGCCAGTCCAGAAAGAAGTATTTTAACATTTGTTACTGATTGTTACCCACTGATGCCCAGTGAATCACTTTGTGTCATCACCTGGAAAAAGAAGTCACTTTGTACTTGTTTGAGTTTTGCTCTTTGCATATACAGGCGGTTAGAGAATTACATGGGGTTCTTTAACATATTTTTGCCTGAAAAACTCTAGGGACTGTGTTTGTTCTTATTGTCTCTTCTTGTTACCTCTCCTCTTCTGCTTTATCTTCCCATCTACACAATGGGAACAGGTTTCTGAAGTTACAGTGAACAGAAACCCTCAAGAAGAAGGTGACATCTCCAGAAGCAATCCACCTGTGGCTTTTACAGAGGTTCTCCAGGCACCAGCCATCCGGATTCCCCCATCTATCTGTGGACTGGGTGGCTTCCCCAGGGACCAGGCCTCTGGGCCCGATGCAAGTGATAGAGCCACTGGCACCTTCCTGGAACCCACTCAGCAACAGGTGGAGGCTACATGGGAAAGTGCAGGGGGCTTAAAGGCCCCCATGGTGGGGGCTATGACAGATGAGCCCGCTGGGGGTCTGGAGATTGTGAGTGGGTTGGACGAGTTGCTCGGTGAAGACACCATTGACCAGGAGTTGGAGCAGCTCTACCTGTCTCACCTGAGCCGCTTGCGGGCTGCTGTGGCAGCAGGGGATGGCGGGGAGGGCTCTGCAGATGGGGGGACATCCCCTAGCCATTCCCTGGGCACACTCACGGACCGTGACCTGATCTTGAAGTGGCCTGGCCCTGAGAGGGCCCTGAACAGTGCCCTGGCCGAGGAGATCACGCTGCACTATGCGCGCCTGGGGTGCGGTGTGGAGCTCATCAAGGACACTGAAGACCCTGATGATGAAGGGGAGGATGAAGAGGGGCTCTCTATCACTCCTTCTAGCCCTGAAGGAGACAGCCCTAAGGAATCACCTCCAGAAATCCTCTCTGGGGCCCGCTCTGTGGTAGCTACTATGGGAGATGTGTGGCTTCCATGGGCTGGGGGGTCTGAAGGTGACAGCCCTGTGGTTCTGGGGACACAGGGTCAGTTTGCTGAGGATCCAGAGAAAGGGATGGGCAAGGACATCAACTCTTTGCACGTGAATAGGGTCATAGTTGGGGTGACCAGGTCCCCTGGGGAGGCTATGACAGAAGCCCAGATGGAGGTTACTCCTGAGTGGGAAGGTAGCTTGCTGTCTGTTTCTGATCAAGAGCTTTCTGTATCAGATTTGCCAGAGCAGAGTCCTGTCCACCTTGGTCCCACAGGGACTGAAGTCTGTCTTTCTAGTGTAGCCAACCCTCCTGCGAACTCCCAGGATGAAGAGGGTAGAAGCCCAAATTTTGAGTCCCCAAAGAGGTCTCCCATGACAGCAGCCCCTGCAGAATGTGTGTGTGGGTTTTCTCCTCAGCTCCGAGGCCCCTTGACCCAAACTCTGGGTGTCCTGGCTGGGCTAGTTGTGGTCCCTGTGGCTTTGAACAGTGGTATGTCCCTTTTGGTGCTTGTGTTGTGCCTCTCTCTGGCCTGGTTCTCGTAGGGGCTACCTGTAGGATCAGCAACAGCAGGTCTCCTCCTCTCTGGGGCCTCAAGATTTACAGTCCCTTTGTCATCCCCAAAGAGTTGAGATGAGATCTGTGAGCTGTGTAATAAGGAGCTTCGGTCCTTTGAGTTTTGAGAGTGCTCAACTGGAGAGAGGCCTTCCCAGCTCTGAGCTCTCCTGTCAGCACCAGGCTTCCTGCAGTAGTACTTGTGGAGTTTAACAGAATGGTGGATGGTGTGAGACATTTTAGAATGGAATCAGGCATGCCCCCTCCACCCACCTACCCCAAGCCTGTATTTATTTTTGTATAATTCTCTGGATGAGGGAGAGTGGTCATGAGCTGGTCTTGGGGCACAATTACCCAGAGATATATTTATTAACAGCCAAACTGTGCAACCTGCTGGAGCTTTATTTTTAATTTAATTTATATAGAGTACCTATTATTATATGCCACAATAGAGCTCTTTGAGAAATGATGTGTTTTGCTGTGCTGGTCTCCTGTTTGGGCCTGAGTGTGTAGGGTGGTCATATTTTAGGGAATGGCCGTGGTCCATGATGGGAGTGGAGATGGCCATGATCATGCCTACTGCTGCCTCCTCAATGTGTCCTTGAGGATCTGTATTCTCTTTGCCTTGTGGTCCTAATATATGTGGTCCTTTGGTCGTACATATTTTGTCTGTGGGAGCCTGTGTCTGTGTATATGGGTGGTTGTGTTGGGAGCCAAGGGGAAGAATATTGGCCATATGAAGTTTTGGTGTTAGTTATGTGGCTGCAGTGGTGGCTGGGGTCAGCTGTGGATACAGCGACATGGATTAGCCACAAGGTTTTGAGGTTACTGAAAAAAGTAACACCAGCAGGAAGACCCCTCAAGCCCCAAAATGGGGAAAGGCCCCAGAAAGGAATTAATGAACTGTGAAAAATTTGTATCAGATTTGTTGTCCACAGACATTGCATTTCTGCTCCAAACAGGAAACTCAGAAGCTTCAAAAGAAAAGTTAGATACATTTATTGCATGCAAATAAAAACTCTTGGCATAGCAAAAATAAAACACAATATATTTATTTACTTCCCTTTACAGCAAACCTTTTAAAAATGGTGATTGTTTTGGTGGCTTATTAATTTAGCCGGGTCTCAGACTGGCTGGGAACTCACAGTCATCCTGATGCAGCCTCCTAGCAGTGGGATTGTGGATGTGTGTCAGCAGATATGCCTACTGGTACATCAAAACTTCTTAAAAGAAATATTGTAGTAGCTTTCCCCATTTTTTTTTCTATTCCTCCATTACCCTATGCCTTTCCGAAACAGTTCCAATCTGTATATTTTTCTGACAACTTAAAAAATGTTGCTGCTGTTACGACAGTTAAAACCCATATCTCATCTTATGTAGATAGCCTCCTGGCAGCATTTGACAGTTGATCATCTCTATTCCCAGCCTTTTCTTCACTTGGTTTCCAGGATGCCACACTCTCCTGGTTTCCCTCATTGCACACTGGCTATTCTAGAACAGTGCCCATCAAGTAGATCTGCTCAGTAACTGATCATTGGATGAAACATACGAAGGAACGTACATGTATATGAGGACATACAGAGAACTGTGGCTACAATCTCCGTTTACCTTCACAAATGTTGACCAACTGACTGCTTCTTCTCTGCTCTGTGGACACAGGGTGATGAGCTCACAGTCCAGTGGGGGTGAGAAGCACAAAGAAATCTCTGTGCAGCATGCTCAGTGTGCTAATGGTGTTAAGTATTATGGACTGGGATAGCCCAGGACAGGTGCTTAGCCTAGTTGGGAACTCTGGAAATCTTGGAGGATATGGTACCTGGCCTAAGTTCCCAAAAGGGAGAAAGAGTCCAGCTCAGAGTGGAGGGGAGGACAGGTCAGAATAATAGCCTTGTGGTTTGGAAGCAAAAGCCAGCCAGTAAGAAATTCAACACACATGTTTTTCAAGGATTATTATTATTTTTGAGACAGGGCTTTTCTGTGCAACAGCTCTTGGCTGTCCTGGAACTTGCTCTGTAGACCAGGCTGGTCTCAGACTCACAGAGAGATTATGATGCCGGGCATCATTCCCGGCAAGGATTATTTTTTATACAATTTCTCTGTAGCCTAACTTAATTTTGAATGATGCTCTTTCTCCTTTAGCCACTCCCCCACCCTCACCCAGGTTTTGGGCTTACAGCATTAATTACCATGTGTGGCTTCAAACGGGTATTTTGACTTCTCAAATATCAATGCTCAGATATCTATGGGTTTCTATTTCATTTATTTGTTTGCCTATCTATCTATCTATCTATCTATCTATCTATCTATCTATCTATCTATCGAGGCAGGGTTCCTTTGTGTATCCCTGGCTGTCCTGGAGTGATTTTTTTTTTAATTTATTGAGACTGGCTTTCGCTATGTAACCTTTTGGAAGTTGGTCTAATGCTAATTACTGGCCCTAAAGATCTGGTTACTGCCTGCTGGGTACACCCATCCTTGTTTGTGTAAACCTGCCTAAGACATACCTGATTGGTTGATTAAACAGCCTATACCTGGGCAGGGCAGAATGGGGCAGGTGTGGCTAAGGATCCCAGGCTTTTGACAGGAAGAGAGGAAGAAGGCGGATGATACGATGGGTTAATCTGGAGAAGAAACCTTGTGGGGCCGTGAAAAGGCCCAGATAAAGAATAAAAGCAAGCATTTAAAAGATTTTGGAGAGAAGATAGGATAGTTAAGGAGGATGGCATTGGATGGGGGCTGGGAAATGGATCATGGTGAGTTGATTCAGACAGTGTAGTAGGAATATCTGCCCAGCCCAAGGTAAATAAGGCAATTATAAAATCTAACAGGTGTCTGTGTCTTATTAATTGTGATAGCAGGTTAGATAATACCGTCGTGATAATCATGGGGCTAATAATAAATAATATATAGCTCAACACTCATCATTTTTTTTTTACAACAACAGTAGCCCCAGGCTGGCCTTGATCTTTCCATTCTTTTGCCCTAGCCTCTCAGGTACTAACTAGGATTCCATACTTGGCTTTTATTTGATAATTTTATGATTGTTTTAAAGTGTTCCTTATGTCAAATTGTTTAAAAAAAAAGTAGACAAATTACTATCAGCGTATAACTTATGAAATGTGTCCCAAAAAGGAGCAGAAAATTATGAGTTATTTTATAACCATTGAAGAAACAGAAGTTTTCCTACATAAAAACTCTGGGCCCAGATAGCTTTGCTGTTTTAAGACCCAAAACAAATAACTCCACTTTTCAAAAGTAATTCCATGATTTAGAAAAGGAGAACATGCTCAATTCATTTAATGGGGCTGATAGGATCTTGATGTTTTTAAAACCTGATGAACTAAAAATGAATACCAACAAAACCATCTCATTCATGAACATAGACAAAAATATTCTAATTTAAATAATTGCTAAGTCCAATATATGTTTTAAAAAGGTTTAAGATAGCCAGGCTGTGGTTGTACATGATATTAATCTCAGCACTCGGGGAGGCAGAGGCAGGCAGAGCTCTGTGAGTTCGAGGCCAGCCTGATCAAGTCCAGAGCAAGTTCCTGGACAGCCAAGGCTACACAGAGAAACTGTGTCTTGAATTAAAAAAGTCTAAGATGACCAAGTTGAGCCAGACATGATGGTGTATGCCTCTGCCCTCAGCTTTCTGTAAGTTGAAGGAGGATTGCAACTTTGAGGCTAGCCTCTGCTACAGAATGTGTTCAAGATCAGTCTTGACAAGCTAGGCTGTGTGGCACATGCCTGTAATCCTAGCACTCTGGGAGGCAGAGGCAGGAGGATCTCTGTGAGTTTGAGGCCAGCCTGGTCTACAAAGTGAGTCCAGGACAGCTAAGGCTATGCAGAGAAACCCTGTCTCAAAACAAACAACACAATAACAGAAAGAGCAGTCTTGGCTTTATAGCAAAACACTATTTCGAAAAACTTGGGGTGGGGGAAGACCAAGTTGGATTTATCTCTGATAGGTCATGTAATTTAATATTTGAAACAGTACAGATACCTTATTAGCATATTAAAGGAACAAAAGTGTAGGAACTGGAGAGATGGCTCAGCAGTTAAGAGCACTTAATGTTCTTCCAGAGGTCCTGGGTCCTCAGGTCATTAGCTTAATGACCTGAGTTCAATCTCTGGGTTTTATATGGTAGAAGGATAGACGTTCACACATATGCTGTAACACATGTCCTCCTCCATACATAGATGTAATAAAAATTTATGATGAAGAAAACATTTAAACATTGGAAACAAGGAACTGAATTGTCATTTTTTTGTAGGTTATACCATTAGGTATGTAGAAAAATTTTTGGATACAAAAATCTATATTTAAAACTGTGTTTTTCTGTTTTGTTTTTTGTTTCTTTTGGCCAGGTGTGGTGGCTCATGCCTTGAATCCTAGGTCTTGGGAGGCAGAGGCTGGTGGATCTCTGAGTTTGAGGCCAGCCTGGTCTATAGAGTGAGTTCTGGAACAGCCAAGGCTACACAGAGAAACCTCATCTCAAAAAACCAAAAAGAAAAAAAAAGGGGGTTATTTGGTTTTTTGTTGTTGTTGTTGTTTATTTGTTTTTGCTTTGGCTGGGGCTGTAGTTCAGTTGTAGAATGCCTAACAGATATGAGACCATGGTTCCATTACAAGCACCACAAAATATGTTTTTATATGCTGACAACAAAGAAAATTTTAATAAACCATTCATAAACAACTTAGAAATTAACAACAAGGGACAAGTCTCTTTTAGGAAAATAATACAAAACCTGATCATTGGCAGAATCCAGGTCATAAAGCTTGTCAGAACCCTCTACATCAGTGGTTCTCAACCTTCCTTATGCTGTGACCCTTTAATACAGTTCCTCATGTTGTGGTGACCCCCAGCTATAAGTTTATTTTCATTGCTGCTTCATAACTGTAACTTTGTTATTGTTATAAATTGTAATGTAAATATCTGATATGTGACCCCAAAGGGGTTGTTACCCACAAGTTGAGAACTGCTGCTCTAGACTGTTTTGTAGGTTCATTGTAAACCCAATCACAATTTACAGATATGTTCTGATTGTGACAAATTAATTCTTTTTTCTGAGACAGGGTCACTCTATGTAACAGCCCTGGCTGTCCTGGTACTTGCTCCATAAACCAGACTGGACTCGAAACTCAGAGATACACCTGCTTCTACCTCCCAAATGCTGGGGCTAAAGTTGTGCACCACCACAGCCAAGCTGACAAATTAATTCTTAAATGAGTATGGAATGTCAAGACTAGCCAGGCCACTCATTTGTAAGGTACAATAATCAAGGTGGTGCAATACAGTTTCAAGCCTAGGTAAACAGGTGGTCACAGATAACACTTATATATAGATACTGAATCAGTGGGCTAGAAGAGCTGTTCTAAACAAGTAGGGTAATGGTGAAACTTTTAGTAAATGGAACAATTAAGTATCCATTTTGGGAGAAATGAACTTTGGTCTTTATATTACCAATAACTCTGTGAATTAAAAACATAAATACAAAAAGGAAAAGCAAATCACTTTGGAGGTCAAGTTTTGTATCCTGTGTAAAGTCAAGCACCCTAACCCAGCTAGCTATACCAAACTCTCAACCATGGAAAACATTTGTATACGCATGATAGAAAATTTTTTTTCTTCAATAAGACACAAAAAGCACTAATCATAAATGAAAATTATAAAACATTAAATGACATTGAGAATACCTTCTGACCAAGGGACAAAAGAAACATTTTGGGAGAAGACAATTGAAGTCCATCTAACACATGAAGGGCTTAATCCTAGAATGTATTAAAAAGTACAAGGAGAAAAGCCAGGGCCCAAATAGGTGTATCAATGAATTATGTCATTCAAGAAACGTGCAATGAGAAGGAAAAATCTACAGCTGCATGATCTGGGTAAATCTCACAGCTGTGATGCTGAGCAAAAGGTACCAAATGAAAGATTTCATGTT
Organism: Psammomys obesus; assembly: GCF_907164565.1. Classification (NCBI taxonomy): domain Eukaryota; kingdom Metazoa; phylum Chordata; class Mammalia; order Rodentia; family Muridae; genus Psammomys; species Psammomys obesus. The sequence continues at coordinate 1,487 of NW_026592123.1, read as the reverse complement.
ATGTGAACCATTTAACCAAAGTTTATAAACTAGTGAAACTAATGCATTGCCCCATGCAGATACTGTAAAGCAAAGTGAAGAGATGATCACAACGTGACTCACCATGCATTACCTTGGTGGGTGGGAGGGGTGTGGTTAGGAAGAAACCTACGAGACTACTGAGATGCCCATCATTCAATAATGTTCACATTGGGCGTGGCTCTTGGATGTACAGCTTGGTTAGTTATTAACTTTCAAAATGTACATTGAAAGGCTGAAGATATGGCTCTGTAGTTAAGGGTATTTGCTGCTCCTTCAGAGGCCCTGAGTTCAGTTCAAGCACCTACATCAAACAGCTCCAGGGGAATCTGATGCCCCTGGTCTCTGTGGGCACTTGCACTTATGTGCATATGAGATACAAGAACACACACACACACACACACACACACACACACACACACACATACACACACACACACACCTACACACAAAATTGAAAAAAATAGTAAAATAGTAACGAGTCAAAATGCAGTGAGAAGAGGGAGTAAGGTATAGGGCTCCTTCACAAGGCTCTCAGGAACCCAGTTTTCCTCCCATGCCATGGGCAACACGTGCCCATCTTGTCCTCAGATGGTGAAGTTTATCTCCCTTTGGGAATCATCATTTCCTTCATTAACCAGGACATTTAAAAGCCTGGCTGTATGACTATAAGCAAATTATTCGTTCCCTCAGAGCCCCAGTTCTTCATTCACAAAAGGGGTCTGGTACCCACTGGGCAGGGTGGTTGCATACTTGTAAGCATACTCTACCCAGATCCCAGTGTAATGTTTGATGTAGCAGAGCAGGGCTGGAAAGAGCAGGGCTAGAATGATAGGGGGCCGGACTGAATCTTCTCAGCTATCACAAAATGGGTTGGTTCCTTAGTTCTTTGCCTGCCTTGGCTCAGGGTAGTAACTTTCCTCCTCCCAAGGGTTTGTGAAGTTGAAGGGAGACAACCCGTCAGCCCATTGACAGACTTTTTTATTTTCATGATAAAGCATCATGACTGAAGCAACCTGTAGAAGGAAGGGTTTCTTTTGGGATTACAGTTACAGAAGGATAAGATAAGAGTCCATCATGGTGGGCCAGCATGGCAGCAAGCAGCCGCAAGCATGCTGGCTGGAGCAGCAGATTGAGAGCTCACATCTCAAACCACAAACAGGAGAGAGAGAGAGAGAGAGAGAGAGAGAGAGAGAGAACTCGAGTTGTTTGAAACCTCAAAGCTCCCCTTCAGTGATATACTTCCTCTAGAAAGGGCATATATTTTAATCCTCCCCAAACAGCTACCAACTAGGGACCAAATATTAAAATGCCAGAAACTTCCGGGCAGGGGGGTCTTGTTCAAACCACTGCAGCCACGGAGAGTGGCAAGTCTCAAATGGTAGCGCTTGTACTGGCCCTGGGATCAATTCTCAAACATAGACACACACACACACACACACACACACACACACACACACACACACACA
>NW_026592122.1:0-14698 GCF_907164565.1 Psammomys obesus | reverse complement strand
TTATTTATTTATTTATTTATTTATTTATTTATTTATTTATTTATTTATTTAATTTTTACAATTGATTCATTTCATATCCCGATTTCAGGTCCCTCCCTCATCTCCTCCTGGGCCCACCCTCTTCTCTATCCTCTTCCCCTAGTCCACTGAAAGGGGGAGTTCTCCTCCCCTGCCATCTTCCCATAGCTTATCAAGTCTCATAATGATTTCCTTCATCATCTTCCTCTGTGGCCTCAAAAAGTCAAATTGCCAGGGGGAAGTGATCACAAAGAGCAGGCAACTGAGTTCATGACAGAGGCAGCCCCTGCTCCTCTCATTCGGGGACCCACATAGAGACTGAGCTACCCATTTGCTACATCTGAGCAGGGGGTCTAGATCCTCCATGCATGGTCTTTGGTTGGTGCATCAGTCTCTGTAGGACTCCCTGAGGGTCAGATTTTTTCAGCTCTGTTGGTCTCCTTGTGGAGCTCCTGTCCCCTCTGTGTCCTTCTATCCCTCTCTCCCCTTCTTCCATAAGACTCCCTATGTTCTGCCCAAAGTTTGGCTGTGAGTTGCAGCACCTGCTTTTATATCCTGTTGAGTGGAGCCTTTCAGAAGACCCTCTATAGAAGGCTCCCATACTTTTCCCTCTCCCACCGCTTTTGGTGTCTATCCTGCTTGCCATTCTGAATGAGATTTAAACAACCTTCCTAGGGTCTTCCTCCAGGTATCCTACCTTCCACCCTGGCCTTCTTATCCCAGCAAGTTTCTCCAAAGAATCAGAGTAGAGAGAACTCAGGACATATAGTAGGCAGGCCAGTCTGTGACGAGTGGACACCCCCAAGTTAGTCACTGAAGCTAGGAGGAACACATTGCCCAGTGGCTCCTTATCCATCCTGTGGTCCAGGGAGGCTTAGGCTCACTGGTGAGTTTGTTCTCCGCCATCAAGTATGTACAAGCAGGAATTGCTATGATGTACCTTTCCAAGAGGCCAAAGCCAACAGGCATGGAGAGGAGGAAAAGATAGAAGTCCAGGCTCCGAGGGTCTTCTTCCAGGTAGCCTATCTTCCATTAACTGTTCCTCCCAGGCAGGAGGCTCCTGCAGGAGCCAGAGACAGTGGCAAAGTGAGAGGGAGAAGTTGAGAGAAGGGCCTGGGAATGTCATCGAGTGGCTGAACTTCCACATTAGTGTCCACATCTGTGCTCCACCTTCTGAAATAGGAAAATTGGCCCCTAAGCACCACACCCTGACACTGTCACTGCTGCTTGACATAAAGTTTCAAGACCACAAAAATCCCCAAGGTGCATCTTCATCCTTTTGGAGGCTCAAGAGTGGGTGGTAGTGTTCTCTGCCGTTTTTTTTTTTTTTTTTCTTTTTGTGTTTTTTTTTTTTTGTTTTTTTTTTTTTTCCAGTTAGGGTTTAGGAGAGGACAGATGAAAAAGGTCAGCCTCAGGAGACTGGCAGGAGGGACCACATTTCCGAAGGCAGTGCCGACTCCAAAGTGTCAAGGCTTATCGGACCTGCTGTCCTCTGTGTCCCCGCTGGCTGCCTTGTAGATAACACTGTTCTCATGCTTGCAGCGGCAACCAGGGCGTCTCAGGCGGTCGTAGACGTACTGGGCCAGCCTGACACCGCCTGTGGCCGGCAGGTAGCACAGCAGACAGGGCAGCACCACAGAAAGGGCACTCATGAGGGACCAGCGGGTGCAGCATTTGGAGCGGGAGCAGGAGCAGGAGCAGGGATGGTCAGCGGTGGAGCCCTCATCATCCTCATTAATGCAGTGGTAGAAGATACCTTTCACTAGGCACATGCACGTACCATAGTTGACCAGGTTCTGGGCGGAACAAAGGCATTTCTGGTTGCAGGCCCAGCAGGAGGGCAACTTCTGAGGGGATGCACATTCTTTGCACTTACACTTCCCACAGGCCTCACACAGCAAGAAGTGCTTGTCTAGCTCCGACAGTGGTTTACGATGGACCGCTTTGGGCTGGAGGCACACGGCAGTGGCTGAGGCCTGCTCAGGCACTGGTGATAGAGCCGTGTGGTCTAGTAGACTCTGGTCTAAGGAAGTGCTGCTGCTGCTGCTGCTGCTGCTTACAGAGCTGGGCCTGTCGTTGATGATGATCCAATGGTGAGTAACATCATCGTCACTGCTGGCACGTATAAGAGCCAGCTCTCGGTCTGCAGTGGGGGCCAGGCCAGGGTTGTCTATGTAGTCATTCTCCGCGTGGCTGGGCCTTAGCTGGTCAATGGATAAGATGGTGAGAGGATGCTGGAGCCGGCTGTGGGTCCCTCGGCTGTCAAGGATGGGCTGCACCATGACTGAGCTGGGAGTCAAAGGCACGACGCTCTGTGGGATCCTGGGATCCATGAGGCTGCAGGTCCTGGACTGCACCAAGAGACAGGCTTCTTAGGGGCCTTTGAGGAGCTGCAGAGTCACACGTGTTGCTCCAAGTCTGTGTAAATACCCAAACCCGAGCGGGTCATGTGCCGTTGTACTCACAGACGATGGTCAGAGGAACCAGCAAGGCTCCTTGAGTCCTGCAGTGCCAGCTCCGCGCTGTTAGCTCTGCTTGCTGCCTTGGTGGCGAGGTTGTCAATCCTTCACAGTTTTAAGTTGAGGATTTCATTAGGAAATGTATGAGAGGAAATGTCCTGGACTTGTTTCTTCTAAGCAGCAAGAAACCAGTTGGTGAGCAGCAATGTTCTCTGGTAGCCACACAGCCAGAGCTTGAAAGTCTCAGTCCGGACAGTGCTACCCTACGCCCAAGCAGGTGGGGAGAAGACAGACTTCTGATATAACCAGAACTGGGAGCTTTAGGGAAACTCTCAGAAAGAAAAAGAGAGACAGAGATGGGGAGGACCTTAACAGAGTCCCAGCCTTTTGGCGCCAAGCGCCTCAAACACATTAACCAGTAGTTCCAGGAAAGGTTACTGAAAGGGGAAAATGTCTAATACTCTGTCCAAGAGTCCCCAAGACTTTTCCACAGGTCACATCTTATCTCAGACCAACATGGCAGAGTCCAAAGGCCACACTCTTGAAGACAAAGAAAAAGAGAAAAAAGAAATAGTCCTGTTGTTTTTTAACTAGAGAAGGAGCAGAAGAAGGGCTGGTGGGCCTCCCCAAGTGGCCTGTGTTCTTTCTGTATGGCACTTTTCAGCAGCTTGGCTGCATTAGGAAGGTTGAAAACCACTGACATGGAGCAATAGAGTGGAATGGTGGAACCAGAAGTGAACTCACACAGTAACGGACATGTACATACACTGGGGAAAGACTTTTTTTTTTTTTTGGCATATAAGGTCAAGAAAGCTGGATTCTGCTTGTAGAAGAGTGAAGCAAGTCCCTGGACAAATATACGACCTGAAACTTTGAGACCCTTAGCAGTGGTTTTCTACCTTCCAAGGCTGAGACCCTTTAATACGGTTCCTTATGACCCCAGCCATAAAATTCTTTTCATTGTTACTTCATAACTGTAATTTTGCTACTTTTATGAACCATAATGTAAACGTTTAATATGTAGGATATCCAAATGCAACTCCTAAAGGGAGTTGCATTTCAAGATATTGACATAGGCAGGATTTTCTGAACAGAACTCCAACAGCATGAAGAGATGGCCCATAGAATGGAAAAAAAAGTCTTTCTCACCCATACATTATACAGGGGTTAAAATCTAGGACATAAAGAACTGTACAACTCCCACAAACCATTAAATTAATCAGTAAATAAGCTAATGAACTGAGTAGACAGTTGTCCAAAAAAGAAATATAAACAGCCAATAAATATTATTCATAGTAGGCAAGAAATGGATCGAGCCTAGGTGTCCATCAATAAATAGATGAAGAAATAAAACTATGTGGTAATATAACAATGGAATTTTATGCAACTAAAAAGAAAAAATGAGACCATGACATGTAGAACAAAATGGATGCAACTCAAAGTGATTATGTTACTCAAAATATGCCACTCTCAGATAAACAAATGCTGCATGTTTTCTTTCAGACGCAGAAGGCAGATTTAAAACTCCCTGTATAGACCAGGCTGGAACGGAACTGCGAGACATCCATATGCCTCTGCCTGCTGAGCACTGGCATTAAGGGCATGCACCACTATGCCCGGCTTTGTTTTTGAAATTTTACACTTTACAGTTTGAGGTAGAATAGATACACCTAATTCCTGCACGTTGATTTTCTTTTTAGCAAGGGTTGTTAAATAGGATTCTTCTAAATGTTTATCTCTAGATCCCTTTTAACACAGACTGTCTCAGAGTGCAATTTTGTCTCCTCCATTTTAGATATCATACCATTTCTTTCCTCTTCTCAACTTTTGTCATTGGATAGATCCACCCAGTACAATGGCGAGTCTGTGTGATAATAGTTGACATTCTTGTCTGATTCATGATCAGAAATCACAAAAGGTCAACATTTCACTGCAGTGTTTATTGTTTCCCTTTGTAGATGTGATAAAGTGTTACACAGTAGAGCCATTTCATTTTATTCTTAGTTTTCTGAGTGTAGTCAAATCAACTTCAATATATGTTGAATTTCATCAAGCACTGCATTGTTCAGATGGACATAGCTGCTAATGCGCTAATTTGAATTTTAATGATAAATTTTGACATTACTCATGTAACTGTGTTGTAATAGAATTTCATCACAAGTAATCTATGTCTTGATAATTTCTTTAGCATTTTCATGAGTTGCATTAGTCTGTACTTCTGTTTAATGTAGTGCTGTTAGGTTTGGGGTCAAGGTTATATATAGTAGTTTCTTAAAATTAGTTGGGATGTAAAACCTCTCTTTGATTTTGGAACATCTTTTTGCATGGCTGTGAGTAGACAATGTAAGGCTTGGCTTGTATAGGAAAGACTCTTTCTGGATTGATTTTTTTCTTTTAGGACTGGACCCTACTTATCTGAAAGGGTACATCAGGTTCACACCTGTGCTGATGGTTTTGTATGTCAACTTGACACACTGACAAAATGCTTCCATAAGATCAGGATGTAGAACATTTTATTAATTAGTGATTGATGTGGGAGGGTCCAGCCCATTGTGGGTGGTGCGATCCCTCAGCTTATATAAGACAGTAGGCTGAGCAACCTATGGGGAACAAGCCAGCAAGTCTCCATGATTTCTGAATCAGCTCCTGCTTTCAGGCTCCTGCCCTGTGTGAGTTCCTGTCCAGGCTCCCTTCAGTGATGGAATACAAAGTGGAACTGAAAGGCGAATAAACTGTTCCCTTCCCAATTTACTTTTTATCATGGTATTTTCATTGCAGCAATAGAAACCTTAACTAAGACAATACCCCTGCAAACTATTATGAACTGGACTCTAGGGAAACTACCTGTTCTGCTTTTGTGATGACATTGTGCTTTTGTATCTAAAAAACTCAAAGTCACCCTTACATTTTCCTATGTTTGTGAATAGGTTTAGTTGGCTCTATGGCATTTGTGACAATAGCTCCATTTATTCAGTTCTTTAATGACATAAATCCACATTTATTTAATATTGCTGCCTGTTAATCATGTCTCTGTGCCAGATTCCATATGTATACATCCTCATTTAATTATCATAAAGAAGATGATTCAGCTGCCATGTGTGGGGGCGCACAACTTTAATCCCAGCACTGCGGAGACAGAACCAGTCAGATCTCTGAGTTCAAAGCCAACCTGGTCTCCAGAGTAAGTTCCAGGGCAGGTAGAGCTACATAGTGAGACCCTGTCTTGAAACAACAACAATAATAAATAAATAAAATAAAAAGAAGATGAGTTTGAGTTTCCACAGAATTCACAATGCCTGGCTTCAGTAAGCAGCAGATTTGAGCTCAATGTTCTTGTTCTTTAAAATTGATGCTTCTGGGCTGGAGAGGATGGCTCAGTGGTTAAGAGCACTGTCTGCTCTTCCACATGGACCCGGGTCCAATTCCCAGCACCCACATGGCAGCTCACAACTGTCTGTACCACCAATTCCAAGGAATAGGACACCTCCACACTAATGCACATAGAATAAAATTAACTAAATTATTAAAAATTGATGCTTTTAAAGGTTGACTGTAGAAATTATGATGTAAACTGCAGCTTCAGTTGTAATCTCATGTGTTTTTTTTTAAATAAAATTAAAAGTCATGTCTCTCTCTAATCCTGATTGATTTAAATGGCTTTGTTCTCCCCTTTAAGAAAGCATCACTGTAAATGTGGCAATTTGTGTGGCACCTCACATGCTGTCTGTAGAGTTAGCTGTTCCCCCTTTCTATCTTGTCCCAAGTTACACAAAGTACCTTGGCTGCCATGGGGCCCATGCAACTACAGGTTTTCCTCTGCAAGTTTGAGTCCAAGCTGAGGCCTTTGACATGCTTGGGCACTGATAAAGTTATTAAAGCTGTCTCCCAAAACCACTGGAAGAAACTGGCCCCAACTCAATTCCTTCATGCGAGGTGCAAACTCCATGCCCTGAGAACCTCATTACAGACACATTTCTTTCTCTCACTAACATTAGGACGCTGAAGTCCACTCTAAATTTCCTTAGTCAATGCTTAAGGCTGATCACTTGGTGTCTAGTGTTGCTTTCTTTGGAACTGCAATTGGCATCACCTCCAGATGGTTTGTGGTACCATGTCATGGGAATGACCCTGCTCTTACTATTGGGGGTTCTCAGCTGTTGACTTGGCCTGACAGAAGAGATAAAGTTGTTGATACAGAAACTTTAAAAACTTGCCACAAGAGCATGTTTACTTCTTGTGCTACAGACTATATGATCAACATACTTAAGCTATTTGGGGTACTTTATGGGGAGACAGTTAAGCAGCTGGTGTCACAAAATCCATATGGAAAAATGCTATGATACCCCCTCAAACCCATTTGTCCTTCCGAGCTACTCAGATGAAGATACAACAGTCTTACATTTTTTCCTCTTCTTTTAAGGAATCTTCTATTGATCTGACCTTCATCACATCTCACTTAGAAGACTTTCTGGCTGCCTTTCACTCCTATTTCTATACACAGTGACAGCAGGTCACATCTTTGAGCCTCAGTTCGCATCTTATACCACCCCCAAATTGTCCCACAGAAAAAGAAATCTTACTAAAAATCTATCTTGCTTAAGAAGTGGCAAAAATTATAAGTTGTAGTGATTGTTTACTCTACTTATAGATATTGAAGACCCAGCCTGGTTCCATTTGGGTATGGTGGTGCACATGTGGAATCTCAGCCCTAAGAAATCTGAGGTGGGAGGATCACTTGAGTACGTGAGCTTGAGCCCAGCATGGGTAATAAAATGAAACCTCATCTTCAAAACAAAACAGAACAGAACAAAACAAAACAACAAAACACTCAACAACAACCAAACAAACCCAGCCCATTCTCATTCCCTGTTAAAAAGGACTAAAAATCTGTGGTTCAAAGGAAGATCAAATGCTGGTTATCTAAGCTTATGTGAAGAACATGAGAGGTCTTTAGGTTGTAAAACTGGATGAAAGGGTTAGAGATTATACAAAAAAAAGAGAAAAGAACCCTTTGGACTTATTGAGGCAAAGTCAACACTGGTCCCACCTCCATTGTCTCTGTATAGGTTATGGCTTGAAGTAGCCATGGGTTTCTATCTTAGTTCTGATAAACACTGACCCTGTGATCCTGGGAAGGAGACATCATTGGATCAGTTTCTCCATCTGTAAAGTAAAAATTAAAGTGCCTACACTAAATGACTGCTGTGAAGAATAAATAATAAATCAATGCAGGCAGCAGAGATATCACACTCTGGTAGGGCAGATGGTGTGTGTGTGTGTGTGTGTGTGTGTGTGTGTGTGTGTGTGTATCTATGTTACAGAGACTTGCCACAATAGCATGCTTACTTCTTGTGTTACAGACTATATGGCCAACCTATTTGGGGTACCTTAGGGGGAGACAGTTAAACAGCTGTGTCACAAAAAAACAGAGATGGAGAAGGAGGGAGAGAGGGAGAGAGAGAGAGAGAGAGAGAGAGAGAGAGAGAGAGAGAGAGAGGACTTTTAGAATGACTTACACACTGAGGTCTAGCCAATCCCACAAAAGCTGACTGTTCATGAGGCTGGAAGTCTCATCTGGACTTAAATATACATACATATATATGTATATATACATGTATATATATATATATATATATATATATATATATATATATATATATATATATATATATAGCCTATACACACACACAAACAAACACATATATGTAGGCTCTATTGACAGTGAAGGAATGAACTTGTTAGGGAGGCATAAGTTTCTTTTCTTCCATGTCCTTAAACAGGCTTTCATCAGGTGTGGTCCAGGTTAGAGTAGGTTTTCCTAGCTCAAGTGATCTAGATTAATGGTACCTCTTCTACCTCAAAGATCCAGATCAGAAGTAGGTCTTCTTCCTATTTCAAATTAATCAAAAATTCCTCACAAGTGTGCCCTCCCCACTAGTTTTGGGCTCCAGGTCCAGATGTAGTCAAGTTGACAAAGAAGAATAGCCATCACAGAGAGAACACTTTATTTTATTTATGAAAATGTTTGTTAAGCTCTTAAGAGTTAGGCCAGAGCTATACTAGGGAGTCAGATGAGTTTATCTCAACAGTGTGACTTATGGTAGCTTTGCTCTGAGAGGCTGGGGTCTGAGTAGCTGAGGTTAGTCACATGAGCTTTCCATGCCTATGAGGCTCATGCCCAGTAAAAAGCCCGAACAAACAGGCTCAGGTGACTCTTGTTTGTCACACACCACTGCTGGAAGAATGTATGTGTGTCTCTGTGCAGCTCCACTAGAGAAGAGAAATCTGGAAACTTGTATCTGGTGTTTCCTGAACTTCACTCTGTGTCTCTTTCCCTTGTACTGATTCCAATATAGTTCTCTTGACTTTAATAAACTACTAGCATATCACCTTCTGTGTCTTTTGAATAAGGAATGCCAAACCTCAGGGTTGTCTAGTAGATTCCTGGCACAGGGCTTTTGAACCCTTTACTCTCTATACTTTATCTGGAATATCATCCAGTACTTGTAACCGATTAAGACAGGATCTGACTTTGTAGCCTGTCCTGGCTTCAAACTACATAGTCTGGCCTCAAACTCAGAGCCCTCCTGCTTCAGTGATAGAATTCCAGGCATTCAACACCATACCAAACTTTCCCTACTTTTATGATTAATTTTAGGTCAGGTCTCAACAGCTTCATTGTCTACTTCAATATAGTGTCTTCTCTTATAGACAGGCTGATGAAGAAATTAGGCCTTTAGTGAAGCCTTTTCAATAAACATACTACTGCCAACTTGGTTATTTTAGTTCTTAAGTATGATTCGTAGGTGTTATTTGCTCAACTACCAACAAGATCCAGTATGTAAACCCAGTGGTTAGCAGATAAGGATCTCTACAGTAGATTTCTTCTCATCAGGCCTCTCTATTTTTATCCCTCCTGTTCTTTGGCTCCTTAATTCACTGCCAAGCTCCGTAGCTCTGTCTCTATCTTTCTGTGTGTCTCTGTCTCTCTGTGTCTGCCTCTCTCTGCATCTCTCTCCCCATCTCTCTGTCTCCCTCCATCATTCAATCTCTTTTCTTTTTCTACTTCTCCGCTTCTCTCCTTCTCTCTCTCACCTCTCTCTGCCTCCTTCTCTCCATCTTTCTTTTTTATACCCTATCATTCATCTTTTTCTCTATGATTTCCTTCCTCCCTTCCCTCTTTCTCTGTTCTTTTACACTGCAATTACCCTTGGTTATACAGCTGTCTGCCTCACTGACTCTATTGAAAACCCAATTAGGCAATGACTCCAGTTGCAGCTGCTGTACCAGATGTGGTGTCCTTACTTGAACAAATTAACACTTCTCTTGGTACAGTATGCAGCTATTGATCTAGCAAATGCCATTTTCTTGATACCTGTCCATAAGGACCAATAGAAACACTGCTTAACTCTGAAGATGTCATAATGTCTGTGTTCATTAACCCTCTTCTCATTAAACAGTGTAAAACTTCCCATTTTATTTTTCAAATTCGATAGGATAGACTATCATGTATCAGTGAAGGCAAGTACTTTATTCAAGTTCAAATCAGTAGTACCTGATATAGCCAACATCAAACCTAAGCTTCTTGGAACACTTGAGCACTTTTTGTTATAACCATTTACTTTTTTTTTTTTTTAAATGAGCTTAGAGGGCCAGCTTGGCGGTGTACAGCTGTAATCTTCTTTTTCTTGCTTCTTTATAACCCTTTAATCTGGAAGGTTATGAAACTCTTTTCCCTCTCTGAGTCCTTAGATCATGGCCCCATGCCTGATGCTTGACCTCTCAGTAAGACTTTATTAAGTGAATAATTCCTTCCAACTTTAAACAGAACCTGCCCTCAGGGGGAAATTAACTTAAGCTAAAACACACACACACACACACACACACACACACACACACACACACACACACAGAGAGAGAGAGAGAGAGAGAGAGAGAGAGAGAGAGAGAGAGAGAATGTGCAGATACATGGGGAGATTAGAGGTCAACCTCAAGTGTCATTTCTCAGGAGCCGTCCATCTTGTTTTTTTTTTTTTTCTTTTTTTTTTCCGTCTTGTTTTTTTGAGATAGAGTTTCTCACTAGAAGCTGTGAGTCACCAATTAAACTAGGCTGGCTGGCCAAGAATCCTCAGGGGCTCTCTTGTCTCTTTCTTTCCAGTGTGCTGGGGTTACTCATGTGTACCAGTATAGCCAGCTTTTTATTGGGTGCTGAGGTGTTCAGGTTGGTGTGGCAAGCACACTATGGCTTTAGCTGTCTCCCTAGCTTTCTAAAAGGAGTTTTTTTTATATACATATAAGGAATATATCAGACACATGGAGCGTTGATGTGGTGGAGCTGACCATGTTGCTTTTTATGCCCTGGACTGTTTTATGGGAGGAAGAACTTTGGGCTGGAAAAGCGCTCAAGTGCTCAAAGCTTAATGCGCCGTTCTGTGGGAGCTTGGGAGATAAGAATGTTGAGAGCATTGCAGACTATATAGACCTGGCTTGTGAAATTTTAGAGGGAAGAAAAAGACTCTATCAGGACCACTTATATGATATATATTTGAATTAAGCATTCTTTGCTTTACTGGGGCAAAGGATGCTTGTTAGCTGGAAGTGGGAAAAATCAGCGTGAGTAATAAGACACCAGCATTACTGAGGTGAAACCTTTTGGGACATATTTCCTCAGGGTCAGCATACACAAGCTGTGATCTTGGGTCAGGGCAGCAAGGCTTGCATTTCAGGCAGGCAGCAGAACTCGGCAACTAGTGGTTGAGAGTCTCTCACATGGTACTGGTATTGAAGGGATGAAGGAAGGGGTTATGGGGAGAAAGTGAGGCTTGGCACTGTGTGGCAGGTTCAGTCTTCCAGAAGGCAGGGCAGGAGAGGCCATCGATGAAGGTGTAGCTTTAGTTGTAAAATCCCTAGGATTAAAGAGAGATTGAAAATGGAGAGAAGCTGAGGCTTGGCAGCATGTAATATGGCTGGCCTGTACACAGGTCAGGCGACCATTGGTGAAGGTGTTTCCTCAGTTGTAGTGGAGATACCAAGACAATAGGATGGCTATGAAGGACAGTGACAAGTGCGGAGTGGAACAGGCTTGACCTTATCTAGCATGCTGTGTGTGTTGTGAATGGAAGAGCTGGAGAGGCAGATCTACCCAAACCTTTGGGGCTCAGAAGACTGAGTGAGTCCGTGATGTTGGACACTGAACTATTTATACTATTAGATTTTGTTTTTGCTTCGATATGATCTATAGCTGTGTCGCGGTTCTTTCCTCTTGAAATAAGAAAATATGTAACTTGTTTTTTATTTTACAGGATCCCACAGTTAAGAGTCTTTGGACTTTTGCAGGGAGCTTTTACAGTATTAAAAATGTTAAATACTATTGGACTTTTAAAAATGAACTGTAGGGTTAAAGAGTTGGCTTACTGGTTAAGAGCACAAGTTGTTCTACCAAAGGCCATGAGTTCAATTCCCAGGAATGAAATAGTAGCCCACAATCCAACGCCTTCTTCCTTTGTAGGCATATATGTAGACAAGGTATCTGTATACATAAAAAAGAAATCTTTAAAAAATAAATAAATTTGAACTGTATTTTGTATTGTGATGTTAATACTGGTGACAAGGAAAGGCCATGGCTGAACTGTGATATGTTTATGTGTCAAGTGGAGAGAGAGTGTGTAGTGTCCAGGTTAGGTTTGTTGTTGATTTGATACATCTGGAAAGAGGGAATCTCAACTGAAAAGTTAAGATTCTTGGGCTGGACTCTGTGACATCTTGATTGCTAACTGAAGCAGGAGGGACCAGACCACTGTAGGCAGTGCCCACTCTGGCAGGAGTCCTGGGTTGTATAAAAACATTGCAGTTAAGCAAACAATGTGGAGCAAACCAATAAGCAGTGTTCCTCCATGGCACCTTTTCCAGGTTCATGCCTTGAGTTCCTCCCCTGATTTCCCTTCATAATGGGCTACAAGTTGCTTTTGGTTATGGACTTTATCACAGCAATAGAAATTAAAGCAGGACAAAAATGCAAAAGAAAACATAGGTCCTAATTTTAGAGTACTGTATAGTCCTTAAAATATTCCTTGAAATAATTTGTTATACCCATGATACTTTCTCTCTTCCATCAACATTTAGCCATCAAAACTAATAGGTCAAAATAGAAGTCGTTGGGTGCCTGCAAAAGATCATGGGAAAATGAAAAAAAAAAGATATAAAAAGGTGAGAATTTTGACTAGCTGCCCACAAGTCAGAAGCATATATTTAAGGAGGGGTGCAAAAGTTGGAAGGTATTTTAAGTATTACAAAAAGTGGCTGCAAAGATGAAAAACTCAAGTGATAGCACATGCTGGAGAGGTTGTGGAGAAAAGGGAACCCTCCTCCATTGCTGGTGGGAATGTAAACTGGTTCAACCACTCTGGAAGTCAATCTGGCGCTTTCTCAGACAACTAGGAGTAGTGCTACCTCAAGACCCAGCTATACCACTCCTAGGTATATACCCAAAATTTGCTCAAGTACACAACAAGGACATTTGTTCAACCATGTTCATAGCAGCTTTATTTGTAATAGCCAGAACTTGGAAACAACCCAGATGTCCATCAACGGAGGAATGGATACAGAAATTGTGGTATTTTTACACAATGGAATACTACTCAGCAATCAAAAAGGAAGAAATCATGAAATTTGCAGGCAAGTGGTGGGATCTAGAAAAGATCATTCTGAGTGAAGTATCCCAGAATGAGAAAGACAAACTTGGTATATACTCGCTTATATAGACCTACAAGACATGATAAACATAATGAAATCTACACACCTAAAGAAGATAATCAAGAAAGTGGACACAGGCGAAGGTGATTAATCCTCATTTAGAAAGACAAATGGGATGTGCATTGAACTTATGACAGGAGTCTATCACAAAAGGCATCTGAAAGACTCTACCTAGCAGTGTTTCAAAGCAGACACTAAGACTCATAACCAAACCCTCGGCAGAGTGCAGGGAATCATATGAAAGAAGGGAAGTTAGTATGATATGGAAAGGATAGGAGCTCTACAAGGACCAAATATATCTGGGCACAGGGTCTTTTCTGAGACTGACACTCAACCAAGGACCATCTATGGATATAACCTAGAACTTCTGCTCGGATGTGGCCTGTGGTAGCTCAGTAACCAAGTAGTTTTCCAAAGTAAGGGGAACACGGACTATTTCTAACAGGATCTCAAGGGCAGGCTGTTCGACCCCCCCCCCCAGGGGAGGAGCAGTCTGTTAGGCCACAGAGGAGGACTTTGCAGCCAGCCCTGAAGATACCTGATAAAACAGGGTCAGATGAAAGGGGAGGAGGTCCTCCCCTATCAGGGGACTTGGAAAGGGGCAGGGAGGAGACCAGGGAGGGAGTGTGGGGTTGGGGAGGGAATGAGGGAGCGGGATACAGCTGGGACACAGAGTTAACAAAATGTAACTAAAAAGAAAAATAAAATAAAATAAAAAGTGGCTGCAAAGCATGCTATTGCTGCTGTAGTTGGTGGACCTGGGACCTGGGAGAATGGAGCTGATAAATAAGGCCAACTTAAGTCTCATGCAACAGCCAACAGACAATTTATACTCTGCGGGTTAAAAAGTGTCACCCGAGTAAAGTGTACAGTCACAAGGACAAGCTGCACATGGAGAAAATCTGTTGTTTTTTTCCATAAAGGCATATGATTCACAACAGCTGAAATAAACACTCCCATCTGCTACATCTGGGAGGGGCACAAAAAAGCACAACCTAAGAACAATTCTATGTTTTTGAAGAAAGTAAGGTCACAAGACTCGTCTTGTTTTCTTGGAGTGTTCCCACAAGCTCTCAGAATTCTCCTCACAAGACTCCATTCTTAGCCTGTATTCTGACAGCATGCCTGTAAATGAATCATTGCAGTTTTGTAGGCTTTAGTGTTTTTAAAAATAAATTCATAAAATGTGTAATTATCAGTACTATCTAATTCTAGAAAGTTTTTGTTATTTGCAAATGAAACCAAATACTCATTAGCAATCAGAACCTATTTATTACCCCTCCTCAAACCAATTTGGTCATAGTGGATTTATTTTCTGTCTTTATGGTTTTAATCTACTTTGACTATTTCAAATAAACATAATAAAACATCTTACGGCGTTTTGAATCTGCTGTCTTTCACTTTGTATACTGTTTTCCTTCCTTCCTTCCTTCCTTCCTTCCTTCCTTCCTTCCTTCCTTCCTTCCTTC
>NW_026592121.1:0-11102 GCF_907164565.1 Psammomys obesus | reverse complement strand
CACACACACACACACACACACACACACACACACACACACACACACACTTATATGTGTTACATTACATGTGTGGAGGCCAGAAGAGAATTTGAATAGGCCAGATGACACCTTCTGGGAGTAAGTTCTCTCCTATGATGAGACAAGAGCAGGCTTCAAAGTCTGAGGAGGAAAACCTTGCACTTACCTCTCCCTAGCCCTGTTAGTGCTCAGAAGATCTTTTCCTGGTAGGGGCTCTGGACTGATGTCTGCCACTCTAGATTCCTGGGATTGCTCATCTTTAGGGTTGGGAAGCTCAGGACAGGTCATCCTTAGCCTTAAACATGTGCTCCTGGTTGGGGTTTCAGACCCCTGGATTCATGAGCAGAGGCCAGGTTGTTTCTTGGAGCAGTCTCCTTCATGTGGTGGGGGCAGCCTTGGCCTGGATCCTCATGTCTAATTACGGGAACCCTGAGGTTATGCCACTGAGCTCACTGCTGCATTGTTTACTTCAACCCACATACCGTCATTAGAGCCATGAGCTCTTATTACTAGAGCCACTAGACTGGCATTTGTGCAATTTATCCAAGTAGCAGCTCCTGTGGTGTCAAATGATTCTCACGACTTGACCTAATTTATCACATTGTTTATCTTTCTACAAGATGGCTAGGCGTTGTTTGATTTCCTTATCTACTGTCCTAATTTAGCAAAGGTGAACATTCTATTTCTCTCTCCTTCTGTGTGTGTGTGAACATAAGTTCTCATTTCTCCAGCAGAAATACTCTAGACATTCAATTGATCTGATGCTGCTTATAAACACTCTCCTTTTCCTACCAAAATGCCTACAGAAATGTAGCCAGATTGATTTCTCTAAGAAGTACATCTATTCTCGTGTGAACACCACATTAGAACTGTAGTTACAGATGTTTGTGAGCCTCCATGTAGGCTCTGGAAACCAAACTCAGGTCCTCTGAAAGAGCAGAAACCATGAAGTCATCACTCCAGCCCATCATCTGGATTTTACATGTCCCTCAAACTCTTGAAAACTTTAGCTGCAGCTAGAGCGTGTGTATGCATGTGTGTACAAGTTCAAGAGCTCTAGGCCAGAGGAGTACATAGGGTAACTTCCCCATCACTTACTGCCTTAATCTTGAAGACAGGATTTCTCTCTAAATCTGAAGCTTACTGTCTTGACTGGGCTGGTAGGCCAGAGAACTTCTGGGTCCACCTGTCTCTGTTCCTTCAATGCTTAGATCGACTGGCTCAGACAGCCATGACTGCCTTTTTACTTAGGTGCTGAGGATTTAAACTTAGTGTCTCATGCTTTCACAGCAGCTGCTCTTACTCTCTGAGAGAGCTCCCAAATTCCATACTCTGTTTTATTTGGGGGGAGGGGTGCAGGTGTGTGTGTGTGTGTGTGTGTGTGTGTGTGTGTGTGTGTGTGTGTGTCTTTGTGTGTAGGTTTACAGAGGCCAGAGGTCAACCTGGGTATTTTACCTCAGCAGCTATATACCTTGTTTCTTTGAGATAGGATCTCCCTCTCTGGCACCGGAGGATCAGCAGTTGGATGCCTGCTGGCTAGTGAGCTCCAGGGATCTTCCAATCAGTTGCCACTACCATAGCAGTGGGATTAAAAGCTCATACCGCCATTCCTTCCTTTTTCTGTGGGTACTGGGGCTCCTCCTCAACTCAAGCTTGGGTGGCAGCAAACTGCTTACTGAAGGTGGTATCTCCCCAGATCTCTATTTTAAGGTGTTTACTAAATTTATTGAAATGAAGGGAACTTAAATGACACAGAAATGAAAAAAATATTAAAAGTGGGATATGGTGCTGTTTGGAGGCTGAGGCAGGGGAATCATGAATTGAGGATTAGTCTGAGCTAAGAAGATATTTTGAGGTCACCCTGAGCTAAGATGTCCCTCTTTCAAGACAAACTACTTTCATAGAAGTCTGTATATGACAAAATGAATATAAATGATCCAATTTTGTGAACATTTTCAGTTAAATACATATTTACTTCTTTCTACAGACAACTGACATATGCATCATGCCTCTTCTGGAAAAAACAAACAAACAAACAAACAAACAAACAAAACCACTCAGAGATGCTAAAAATACTCTTAAGTTAAAAAAATACTGTGGAATATGTTTCAATAATAGTGTTCAGCCTCCCATAGTTGGTTTTTGAGACAGGGTTTTTCTTTCGTGCCTAGGTTGGCTTCCAATTTAATAGGCTCATATGAAATATGGAATTGGAAATATAGAATTGTTTTTAAAATTAGTAATGATAATTTTTTGTTGCTCCTAATAATAAATTTTGACTTATGATTTCTTATGTAGTATGAACTACATTCTTATGGAGGACAGCATAAAAATCTACTCATTCTTTCTGTGTATGGTGGTGCATGCTTTTGATCCATAGCATTCAGTAAGTTGAAGCAGTGAGTTCAAGGCCACTGTGGGCTATGGAGGGAGACTATTCCAAAAGAAAGGCAGCCTGGTGTGCAGTAGTTACAAAGAACACCTTTTTGGTAGTGTGTGCAGCCTGTTGCATTTAAAGGACGTTGGAGACAGTTTCCTGGAAGCTATTTGTGTCTCCAGTGTCAGTGATAACCCTAGTCTAGACTCCAGACAGGTAAGGGTGGCCAGGGTTCACACTGGCCAGGTCATCATGTCCATCTGCACCAATAAGGAATATGTGACTGAGGCCTTTTGTAGGGCCAAGTTCAAGTCCTCTGGACTCCAGATGATCCATACCTCAAAGAAGTGGAGCTTCTCGCAGTTTAATGCAGGTGAATTTTATGACACAGTAGCTGAAAAGCAGCTCATTCTTTTTTTTTTTCCAGTTTATTTATTTATTATGTATGCCTGCATGTCAGAAGAGGGCACCAGATCTCATTATAGATGATTGTGAGCAACCATGTGGTTGCTGAAAATTGAACTCAGGACCTCTGGAAGAGCAGCCAGTGTTTTTAACCTCTAAACCATCTCTCCAGCCCAGCAGCTCATTCTTGATGGCTTTGAGATCAACTCTGTCCCCAATCATGCTACCCTAAACAAGTAGGGGGGTTGTCCTTCCTTCTTTAGGGTTTCCATTGTGCCCTCCTATACCTCACCAAATTATATCCAGAGAAAAGAAAAGCTTCAGTAGTGCTTAAACCATGTCACCAAATAACCATACAAATGCCAAGTGCAGTAAATGTGAGAAGCAGCTCCCAGTACAGCTCCCACCTCACAAGGACAGAAAGCTGTTCTTTTTGGATATATATATTTTTTCCTTCAGTGTGAAAGAAATCGTTAGTGTTTCTATCAGCAGTTTCATTATGTGGCTTTTTAAAAAGAAAAAAAAATGTTTTTTCCCCCACAGTTCACAGTTCTCAGAAGAGACCTAATTTTGGAAATCGTGTATTCCAGGGACATTTTCAATAACTGAATGCCCTTGAGTAGATGAAGGCCTTTGACATGGCTGCATACATTGGCATCTTCATCCTTAGCTATGTCACCAGCATATCCTGCAACCAAAGCCACATGGTTTTCCTGTCCTCACAGTCCTCTTTATTGTTGTTTTAAAATTGGAGTAGTTGTGCCATTTATAATTTCTGGTTTGGGTGATAGTTCTGATTAGCACCTCTAAAAACAAACAAACAAACAAACAAACAAACGACCACTGATTGAAGCAATCTTGAATGATTGGATAATTATATAGTCTTCAAATTTACTTTTTTGGGGGCAGTACTGTGAACTGTGAAAGAAACCAAAACCATTCTTTTTTTTTTTGCTTTTTAAAAAGTCACATAATGAAACTCCTGATAAAAACACCAATGATTTATTTCACATTGAAGGAAAAGAATATGCAAAAAGAGCAGTACTGAGGATGGAACCTAGCACCTCAGACATGCTAGATGAGTACGCTACCACTTAGCAACAACCCCAGTTCGTACATTTGCTTTAAGGGATGACTTTACTAGTGGCAACAGCTTTTAATATTAATGTGATGTTTGGGGATCATTTGTTATTCTTGTGAAAAAATGCCCAAGAGGAACAATTTAAAAGGAGAAAAGATTTGAGCCAGCTGTGGTGACGGATGCCTGTAATCCCAGCGCTCAGGGGGGCAGAGGCAGGCAGATCTCTGTGAGTTCAAGGCCAGCCTGGTCTACAAAAGTGAGTCCAGGACAGCCCAGGCTACACAGAAAAACCTGGTCTTGAAAAAAAAAAAGAAAAAAAAAGGAGAAAAGATTTATTTGGCTCATGTTTTTAGAAGTCCACTGTTTCTGGCCCTGGTTTAGTCAGAAAATTATGGATAAAGGCTTTATAAGGTGAAAGTTTCTCACCTCATGGTGTCCAGGAAACAGACAGAGGGATGCTAGGATGGATGGGGACTAGATATAGTCTTCAAAGGCTCAGTGACTTATTTCTTCTTCTAAGAAGGGTTCTGCCTCCTGTTTTCCACCAAGCTTTCAATAATGCCATCCAATTATGATTTTATCAGTGGATTCATTCACTGGTTAGATCAGGTCCCTCAAGATCCAATTACATTTCTGAAGTGCCATCAGCCAGGGATGACACTTTCAACAAATTAGCTTTGGGGACACATCATATTCAAACTGTAACAGCAGCCAGGCACTATATGTTGATTTTCTTCTGGTAAACCATTTGTGAGCACAGGAAGAAATGTACCACTACCCCAAGATCTATTCTTAACAAGTGACAAAATAGTTTATATTTCCTCCTTCCTTCTTTCCTTCTTTCCTTCCTTCCTTCCTTCTTTTCTTCTTCTTCTTTTTTTTTTTTTTTGGGTTTCTCTGTGTAGCTCTGGCTGTCCTGGAACTCACACTACAGACCAAACTCACAGAGATCCACCTGCTTCTGCCTCCCTGAGTTCTGGGATTATAGGAGTGCACCACCACGCCCGGTTTATGTTTCTGTTGTCTAGAAAAGAAAGCTAAATTCAATCTCAAATTTCTGCTGAAAAAAGGTGCCTCATGTTGTTTCATAGTCCTGGGAAATGTCCTGCCATATTTTGATAATGGTCTTTCTGTTTATGAAGGACCAGGGTCACTGGAGTTCACCAAATATCTTAGATTCTGATGGTTCGGGAAAGCATCTTTCAGAAGACAGTTCACTGAGGCATCCTGCATATAGTTTCGGGCACTGACATAGCTGGAGTGGAAAATGAAGAAACCACAGACTCACAGGTACACTCACATTGAAAAGACGGATTGGGTGGCCTGGGCTCTCAGATGCAGAAGCCACAGTGCCCCAGAAACTCAGCACGCTTATATATAATAACAGACTGGGAGATGGGGTTATTACATAAAGATAAACAAGCAGGCAGGGTTATTTATATACATCTGAATAAGGAAGCAAGTTTAGCAAATCTCAAAGGAGCAATTTCTGTAAGGGAGTAGTCTTCTGGGTGGAAGCATCATGAGGAAAAACCTATAGTGAACATTTTATTTTATACACTATTAGCATCCACACTTGCACCTGAGGAAAGCTTTGCCCTCTCTTTGAGCTTTGCCATTCTACGGGTTTGAGACATCAAGGTCTTTGATATGGCCATGCCCATGTCAGTGACATAAATCCACCTAGGACATCACAGACTCAGGGCTTCTTCGCCTCACCACAGTCCTCTCTCTCTCTCTCTCTCTTTTCTTTCTGCCATGACACAGCCCCTACTTCTAGAGGACCATTTTTTGTCCAGAGGTCAACCTCCAGGGTTGCTCTCCAGGAGTCATCCATCTTATCTTCTAAGACAGTTTGCTTGGCTTGGATTGGTCATCTGGCATGTATGTGGGACATTTTCTTGATTGATTGACTGATTGATGTGGGAGGGCCAAGCTCACTGTGGGCAGTGCTATACCTTCACAGGTGGCCCTGATTTTCATAAAAAGTAAGCTGACTATCTCATTGGTTTGGAGCTCACCAATGAAGTAAGGCTGGCTGCCCGGCCAGGTGCCTGGGAAGCCACCTGTTTCCACTTTATAGGTGCTGCGATTATAATTGTGTGCAACCATCCCTGGCTTTTTATTTTACATGGGTTCTGGGGATTGAGCTATTTGTTTCCTTAACCTCTGTGCCTGTCTCTCCTGCTTCTGTAATGAGAATTTTAAAAGGGATGATAAATACCAGGAGGTAGGTTATTTGGTCTTTGCTCAGCTTTGCCCAGCTGCTCTAGTTATTGGAAGTAGCAACCCTGGGCATTATTTGACTCAGTTTCTTATTCATAAAATTAGTGATTCCTTTTCCAAGAAGATCAATGGAATGATTATCAGCTTTGTAAAAAATCCATTTTTGGCTTCAGATGCCATAATCTCTTTCTGGTGTGTGTGTGTGTGTGTGTGTGTGTGTGTGTGTGTGTGTGTGTGTGTGTGTGAGAGAGAGAGAGAGAGAGAGAGAGAGAGAGAGAGAGAGAGGATTAGTTTTTCTCAACTTGACATAAACTAGAGTCACCTGGCTGGGAGGAGAGACTGTCAGTTGAAGAATTGCTTCCATGAGTTGGCCATCTGGCACATCTGTGAGACATTTTATTGATTAATTTATTGATGTGGGAGGGCCAAGCCCACTGTGGGCACTGCTATACCTTCACAGGTGGTCCTGGTTTTTGTAAAAAGTAAACTGACTAAGCCATAGAAAACAGGGAAGTAAGCGTGTACCTTGTGGTTTCTGCTTCAGTTTCTGCTCCAGGGTGCCGTCTTGGCTTTCCTCAATAATTAACTATATTGTGTAAGCCAAATAAACCCTTCCCTTTCCAAACTGCAACAGAGAAGCAAACTAGGACAGTGTGTTGGGGCCTTTTGTAGTTTTTGGAGACCATTCTTCATCACTCTCTATTGCTCTCCTTATTTTTTGGACAAGATTGCTCATTGATCCTGGAAATTCCTAAATGGCTAAACATGATATCCCAGGATCCTCTTGTCTCTATCATCCTAGTGCAGTGACCACATGCATGTTCTGTTGTGCCTGCTTTTTCCGTGGATGTTGAGACACAAACTCAGGTTCTCATGCTTGCACGAACATCTCCTTAGTCTCCCAATAATCTTCTAAATATTGGCACTCCTTAGTTTCATTGCACTCTAACTAAGCCTAGGTACTGAGGTACTATAGCCAGCAGCCTAACATACTCCTCAGTGTAAGCTCCTTCACTTACTTTTTTCGGGCCAAGTCACCTGATGTAGCCTTGAGGAATTAAATCAGGACAGTTGGAGAGGTCACAGGAAGACTGAGGCTGTGACAATTTTATTGAGAGCAATCATAATCATCATGCCTTTATTAGGAACAGAATATAATGGCAATATACAGGATCAATATAGTTGTAGTTGCCAGGATACAAGAATGTTTACAACCTATACAAAGTATACAAGATTCATATCTAAGACCAATTGTCTGTTCAAGCTTCCATGTTTCCTTGACTACTAAGGGAATGTAGAGAGAAACACAAAGCAGCCCAGACACTTCACTGCCTGAAGGAGTGCTTCGTTCTCTCAAGAACTAGAAGATGTATTGTTTCCCAGAAGCCATGGACTCTAACCTATAAGCATGCCTATCAAGGCAGCTAGACTAGTCCAACTCCATGGTTCCCTGTACTTCAGCTCTTAGGCAAAGCTGCACTCAGAGTCATTCAAACACTGTTACATGATGCAACTTTTTATTTGGAGTGTGAATCTACTGTGAGTGTACATAACTCTGAGACTGTCGAACCTAGCATATGCTAGGCAAGTACTTTATCACTGAAGTACATTTTCTCCCCTGGATTCACATTTGTTTGATTTGAAGCAGGGTCAGGTTAGGCTGTCCAGGCTGTTCTTGAGCTTCAGGGCCTCCACATAGCTGGAACGGCAGATGCATGCTGCCACACCCAGCTCTGGAGTCACTCTTTAAATGGCTATGCATTTATTAGAGAATAATTGTTTCATTTTGACATTGTCAAAAATGTATGTAATGTATTTTGATCATTTTCTCCCCTTATCACCTCTCTTGTTCCCCCTCCTCATTTTATTTTGATTGTGTATATGTGTAGGATATGTGTGTGTACATGTGCTATTGACATTGCATGCATGTCGAGGTCAGAGGACAACTAACTAAAACATTTCTTTTACCCACTTACAAATGCCCCCAGAAAAGGCTTTTAACAACATTCAATATGCCTCCATGATAAAAGCTCTGAAGGAGGTTATAAATGGAAGGAGCATACCTTAACATAAGAAAGGCTATATGACAAGCCTATAGCTGACATTACACTTTGAGGGGTTAAAAGAAAGAATTCCCATTAAAATCTGGAATGAGACAGGAAGGCACTATCTCCACTCACACTCAATAGTGTGCCAAAAATCTTTGCTGGATCAAAAAGAAAAGAGAAAGAGATAAAGGGGTAATAAACGAGAAAAGACAGAATCTGTCTCTATTTGCAGGCAAGGTGATCCTTCACATTTTTTGGCAGTCATGTGTATATTTAACAATATGTATTTATAGATATCCTCTAGATCAGTATATTCAGTTTTTAACTTGTTTTTCTTCACAAACAGAAGAACTCTTCCAATAGTAGATTTTCTAAATAGAGCGTCAAAATAAAGACTCTTTACAATGGAAACCTTCTGTGGTAATTATTGTGGCTGGCTGAAAAGGGGCTAGAGTGAGGGGAGAATGAAACAGGAATGTGGTGGAGTGGGCACCAGGCACAGCTCTACTGCTGCTAACAGGAAATCCACCATAGGACGCAAGAGAAGGCAAGCTAAGAAGGAACGGCACAGTCACCCACAACAAGAATGGGAACAAGGGACTGACACCCACTGTTACAGAACAGGGAGGGCAGGGAACTACTTACTCACCAAATGCAAAAACCAGGAGGCTGGTGAAGTCCTGGCTGTTCAAGAAAATTGCACAGTGCAAATTTGTGCTGCGTGCACACCTCAGACATTTCTTGGAGCACCACTAGAGACCACTCTGCTTCAAAGTGCTGGGGACCTGGGTTCTGGCCTGATCAAAATTGTATGTGTTGCTCCCTTGGAGCTGTGCTCCAGCTGGGCCCCAATCAATGCAGAATGGACTAGCGCCGAGCACTCACCACATCACAAGGATGCCTTGACTGTACCTTGGAAGGCTTTGCTAGCCTAGCCCCAGACGGAAGTGTTAGCTTTTCCCTACAATGGGAAAACAAAATAGCCAAGGCACTTCGGACAATGTCCCAGATGGCATCCTTAGCTCCAGGCACAACTGCGACTGGCCCTAGGTCTAGAAGTGGGAACGTTACTCAGCCAAGCAAGCCACTAACGCTAGCACAAAAGTCAGAAACAGTTATGGAAATGTTCTGTGTTTGTGAGAGACAGTCCTCTCAGTGCCTGCGGACTAGCTTGAGGAAGGGGGTGGGCGCCCTGCAGGCAAACTACCACCTTTTTTGTGTATGTGTTGCGTCCTGTGTATAGGTGTTTGCTGAGAAGCCAGAGAAAAACAGAGCTGAAGAGGGAGAAGCCAGGATGCCTCCTTCATTCTTTCCTTTTACTACTGAGCAAGTGGACCCTAAGGTAAACTCTTGGGGGAGGGGGGGGTTCTGTAGACGTCCATTTACATGCCAAAACAAGGAGGGTGTGGGGAGAAAAAGCAAACACAAACCCATAAAAATCCATGTTTACAGATATATACACAAAGCCAGGGTTGAGGAAGGGTTGCTAGGAAACAGGGTCTGTGTGGTAGAGTGTCAGTGTGCATATGTAAGTGTCACACATGCATGTGTGCATACATGGCTTTATGTAAGTCAATTGTCCACAGAGATGTGGAGACCAAGATCACTTGCTGCTGGGTCAGCTGTCCTGTGGAGACAAATGGAGGTAGGGACCCTGGGCAAAGTTCCCAGGGTGTTTAGAAAGAGTGGATGTGTGTGCTATCATTTTGGAGTTTCCCTCCACATACCTCACCTGAGGAAAACATCTCCAGCCTCTCAGTTAGTGTTAAGTGGTTGGCTGAACAAGATTTTTTTTCTTCCAACTTTCCTTCCAATCTGTGCAAGAACATTGCAACTGTGGCAAGGGCGGCCATATGAATTAGCCATAGAGAATGAAGATGCAGTATTTTATACTTGCCGTTTACAAGCCAGTAAATGTTACATAAATAAAGCTGAAAATAACCCCCTCCTTTTCTCCAATCAATAGATACCTATGGTTAAAATGAACTTCTTCTAAATCATAAGGTTTTACTACTGCTAGTTTCCATGTTGGGCATGGGGTAAATCCTTGAGAAAGAGCATTAGGTAACTCCATTCACAGCTGCCTGCCTGCTTACTTCCTTCCTGGGGGCAACTCTGGTCCCCCACAAAGAACCAGAAGTTCTGTACAAGATTTTTGCCTAATGCTTTCCCAATTTCACCTGGGGCACCTCTTCTGATCCAGGCCTTTTTCACAGTAGAGGCAGGGATGGGGACAAAATAGCACACAAAGCAAAAACCCCACACAACAGCTCGGGGCAAGGACCAGAGATTCTATAGCTTTTTGCACACAACAAATACCTACCCAATGGACGTGCTGAACTTTCTGAATCCTTTAGCACCACGAGAGAAGGAGTTGCTACATCTTTTGGGGGGCTATTGGAAGAGGTTGTGTGTGTGCTGTGCATGAAAGTGGGGCTCAGACCCAGCAGTCCCTGGAGTCCACCCTCTCTGGGCTCTTCTGACTTCCCCACAGGGACCTCCTAATGCTAAAGTAGACTCTGTTCATCACCTTTCTATTTACAAAAAGATAGACACATCACTATACACACACAAGAGGCTATGGTGTCAAGCAGCAGAATCGGCAGAAAACCCAACCCCAGCTGACATTCTGCCAATGGGAGGTGCGTCCTGTTCTTCACCATTCTTGATGGGCAGGGGAATTATGCTCCTTAAGGTTGTGTGCCCCCCAGATTTTGAAATCAGCCCTTCCTGGGGGTGGCCCAAAAGGAAGCAAATCATTATGGCTATTGTTATTGTTTAAACACCATTAGCATCTAGTTTGATTAAACATATAAAAACATCACAACTGGGTCCAGAGACCACAGCCTCCGACTCATTGGCAAAATAATAATTGTATCACCCTGGCCTTCTTTTTTTAATTATTTATTTATTTATTTATTTATTTATTTATTTATTTATTTATTTA
>NW_026592120.1:0-5421 GCF_907164565.1 Psammomys obesus | reverse complement strand
GGGTTTCTGAAGTCCAAGCCTTCATCCCTAGGAAACCTGGATTCCTGTTCTACAATTGACTTTTTCCTGTTCTATTTGTGCATCCCCCTTCAGCAATGCAACATTTCTTTTTCTCTTGTGAATTATCTTATTTTTGTTTTAAATTTTCTACCTGATCTCACTTTTTCTTTCTAATATCCTCTCTGTCCCAAGAAAGATATTTTCATTTCATCACATAGTAAATGAAATGTATGTAGAAAAGTAAAAGGTTAATTTTATTCTGGAATTTCTTGATTATCTCGTCTCAATTAACCTAAAGATTTGTTTGAATGCAGCAGCTGCACAACCGGGAACTGAGATCTTCAATCTGCCAGCAGTTACTACATCAGGTAAGATTCCTAAATACTTGCTGAAAAGTGAGCAAGACCAAGAAATGATAGGGATGACACTGAGTGCAGCACTTCACTGTCAGGTTTCTTAGCATCATCCCAGGTCATCCCTAGGTCTCAGTGCTGTGAATTCACTGGGCTGTAGAGACCATGCTTTCTCTCTGTCCGTTTTCCTATGGCATAATCTGCCTCAGAAACAAGCAGCAGTACACACTGCCTTGTCTCCTCAGGTGCAGTTAGCTCAAGAAGCCATTCTTTTGCTGATCCTGCCAGTAACCTTGGTCTAGAAGACATCATCAGAAAGGCTCTCATGGGAAGTTTCGATGATAAAGTTGAAGATCATGGCGTTGTCATGCCCCAGACTGTAGGAGTTGTGCCTGGTAGTGTCAGCACCTCAGTTGTGACGAGCAGTGAGACACGAAGAGATGAAGGGGACCCATCAGCTCATTCAGGTAAGGTTTTTATTGTAGTGTGCTGTTACTTTAGGTTCTGATGGATCACTGAGAGAATGCACGTGCTATTAAAGGGTTTTGGATCCTTGAACTGGAGTTACAGAAGGTTGTGAACCACCATATGGAATGCTGGGAATTTAACCTGGGGTCCTAGGCAAGAGCAACAAGTACTCTTATTAACTACCATCTCTTCAGCCTCAGTATTGTTTTTTGCCATGTCACTCACTCTTCTAATAAAAATGGCCAAGCTGCAAGCCACAGAGGACACCACAGAAAGGGAGCAAAACTCCATAAGGGCAAAGGAGTGGACCAACAGTGCTGCTCACCTGGACTTGGCCCTAAGACCAGTGAGACAGAAAGAACTTACACCTACACTCCTAACCCACACGTCTCAGACGAAAGAGTGGGTTTTGTTTATTTTGTTTAAACCTAAAATCCTTGAGATTCCCAGAACCCAGAAAGATGATGAATAGGAATTACTCAACGTCTTTTGCAGAAACAAGATACATATTAGTATGAGATCATTTACAACCTATAAATCCAACCTACAGAAACTCTTAACAAACACTATGCTTTCAGTGCTCATATATCTTACCGTTTCCTTTTTTTTTCAAGTAAAAATCTTGCTGTGGTTAAGATAAGGGTTAAAGCAATGAACATTTAGTTTTACTCCCTTCCCTGTATAACTTAAGTCACTGAAGTCTTGTTTCTGTTCTTCTAATTTTTATTGGTTGTATATTTCTGTTTTAAGATCAACTGGCAACTATTAAGGAGTGAAATGATACTGGATGTATACAATTAGGTTAAGGTAAAACTGTTGGGGTTAAGGAAAAAAATTTGCTAGGTGATGTGGGTTCTTTAAGTCTGTAATATTTTGTTACAGAAACACAGTAACGTGTCTCAGTGCTGTGACCTTTGTGGGGAGGTAGAAAGAGCCAGTGAGACTTGCAGAATGTCTGCTGAGGTCCTGAAGAGAAGGCATAATCTGTTGCATCCTGTCCTCGACATAGTTCTAGTAGCCTAAGTCTTCCACTTGCTTCTTCTAAATTAGGGTCGGGGCAGAGGGAAGGAAACAGTTGTTAACATTACCTACACTCTTAAGGCCAGCAGTTTTCCTTTGCCTCCATGTTCTTTTAAGTTTATAGGATGATGATATGCCCACCTCCTTAAAAGGACACAGCATCTTTAATCGGGCACAAGATCTGGATTCTTCATGCTGCTACTTTTTTTTTTTTCCATTATATAATCAGCATTTTGGTAGGCTTAGTTTTTGTCACTGAGAACTTAAATTATTTATCAGTAATTAATAGTATAACTCGAATTTCACTTTTAGGAGTATGCAAACCAAAGCTGATCAACAAAACAAACAGCAGGAAGTCTAAATCTCCTATTCCTGGGCAAAGCTACTTAGGAGCTGAAAGGCCTTCTTCTGTTTCCTCAGTACATTCAGAGGGTGATTACCACAGGCAGACACCAGGATGGGCCTGGGAAGACAGGCCCTCTTCAACAGGTGG
Source organism: Psammomys obesus (assembly GCF_907164565.1). NCBI lineage: Eukaryota > Metazoa > Chordata > Mammalia > Rodentia > Muridae > Psammomys > Psammomys obesus. Next base: position 3,087 of record NW_026592120.1, on the reverse strand, counting down.
GGAACCCTGAGGAGGTTCATTTAACTGATAAGAATGAGATTAAATTTGTGCCAGTGCTTTGTTATATTTCCTGTTTATGAGTTAGATGAGTTAGTTTAGATAACAACTCTAGTTTTCTGTATCGTTACTTGGGTCTACTTTTCACAAAAGGCTTTATAGTTACATGATCCATACATCCCTATCTCTGTACAATGCTGTTTGGTAAGTTCAGGTCCAGCTCTTTCCAAGAACTGTGCCTTTTACTAGGAAGTCAAAATCATAACTGAAGTGTAATATTTTAACAAGAGTGGGGGTAAGCTTTTGAAAACGTAACTATAAGAGGCCAGTGAGATGTTGGAATGGCTTAAGTGATTGCAGGCCTACTGGCCCGAGTTCAGTACATGCATGTCATAGTATGTCCACGATAGTATACACAATACAATCAAATAAGAATTAAACATTTTTTTTAAACTAGCCTTTTTTTAAAAGAGGAAACTTTCTTAAAAGAATCTCAGAGAATTGAATGCTTTTGTTTCCTTACTCCTACTCTGAAATCTGAAATGAGTCCTGCCCCTGTCTTACAATTTTATAATTATTATAACTGTATACTTCAAGTCGTCTTTTGCCTTTTAAACTTCAAGTGCCATGTGTAAAGAGATTATGTATTAGCAAAACATAAATTACCACGTAGGTTAACATACAACATGAAGTCTTACATCATTGCATCTTCACACATAAATGTGTCGTTTGTTCCCATTTCCTCCCCTGCCCCTCTTTTCCCTTTGCCCAGTTGGTGTCTTACCTCATGGTTCCATTACTTTTACTTTGTTTTAAGGAAGGAAGAAGGAATTATCTGTTAGAACAAAAGAGTAAAGACTTGACAAAAGAGTAAAAGACTTGATAAAAATGCATGTTTTATGGTTTTGTTTTAGGCTGATGGAAGGTACTGTGGGGACAGGAAAATTAAACCATCTAAAGTCAAAGGGAAGTGACACTCTGGTTAATGTGTCCCATCTTACATCCCATAAACATTTAAGTTGGCCAAGTGAGACAGTATAGAGGTCACACAGCATGACCTAAAGTTTTTGGATATTTGCCATTTTCTGATTTCTTTCTTTCTACTTCTGAATTTTTCGAGACAGGGTGTCTCTGTCCTGGAACTCAAGTCTGTAGACTAGGCTAGCCTTGAAGCCTGCCTCTACCTCCCTGAGTGCTGGAACAAAAGATGTACACCACCACCGCCTGCCCTATATTTCTGATTTCTATTGATTGGAAAGTTGCTAGTATACCTAGGCTCCTCCAGTTACTGCCTGATATCAGTAGTTCTCTACTTGAATTCTCTGAGGAGACACATATATGATATCAAAGACTTACCAGACACATATATGATATCAAAGATACTTATGCTTTTTAGAGTTAAATTCATCACTGGTCTTTTCTTGCCATTCTGTTTTCAAGGCATCAAAAGATCATTTTACTAGAACACTCCTGCTCTGCTCCATTCTGTACACACTGCATTGGATGCTAACACTGAAAAGCTCATTTTCCTCTTGTCAGGTTCTACTCAGTTCCCTTACAACCCTCTGACCATGCGGATGCTCAGCAGCACACCACCAACACCGATCGCATGTGCCCCATCTGCTATCAACCAAGCAGCTCCTCATCAACAGAACCGCATTTGGGAGCGGGAACCTGCCCCACTTCTCTCAGCGCAGTATGAGACACTGTCTGACAGTGATGACTGAACTGTGCACAGGAGTTTGGTTTTAATTGCAGATTAAAAAAAAAAAATCTGCCCTCCTATGATTTGTGCCCAGAGACTTCTCAGGAGAGCCAGGGCCACAGATGAAGAAATGATGGAAATTCGTTTTGAAAATCAAATTGGGGGTGGGGGGGGGGAGGGACCTGCCTTCAAATATCGGCAATTCAATGGATTGTAACAGAGGAGGGTTGATGTGTAGAGTTTTTTAAAAAGTGGACAATTCTTGTTCTAACATCTGTTTGTAAAGAAAACCATGATGTCTTTAAATCACTCTTCTGTAAATAGATGACCTTTTTGCAGTGTATCCCCTTGCTGTAGTATCTGGTGTACTTAAATTTAAATCAGCGCATCAACACTGGGGGTAATTTTTTAAATTCTTTGTGTATCTTTTTAACCCCAGCCTTCTAAACAACCTCACACAGCCCAGTTACACAATGCTGGCTGTCATGGGCATTGTACTTTTGTTTCCTCTAAATTCAGCTTTCCCAGTGATGTTTAAATCTTGTGGAAATGTTTAGGTTTTTAACACATACCCTGTCATAAAGTCTGTATGAGGTCAAAGGGCAGGAGCAACAGAACTGTCATTTTGTGAGTTTCCAGTGCGGGCTATACTTTTGTCTTTAGTAGCACTGAAAAAAAAAATTACTGCATGGGTATGTTATAGTTCAGTTTTAAAGTTTAAAGGCTTATTTGAGGCATACCTCAATGTTTATGCACACTGGTAATTTAACCATGACCCTAAGTATTCTTCTGCATTTGATGCAGCCCGACAAAGCTTCTGTTCTGAAATAAATTTGACTATCCTGTCCATAGCTACAGTACATCATTTGTGACTTACGAGTCTTCGTGTCTCAGGTTTCAAACAAGAAGTATACCTGCTTTTCTTTAGTCTGATACATAATTAATTGGTGGAGTTAAAAGAGACTCTGTGTAGACTTTCAGTCTTCCAATCCTTTTCCTTTTCTACACCAGCGTCTACTCTCTGCTTCATTTTACAGATTCTCAAGGTGCAAGTAACTTAAAGACTGAATTTTAAACTAATTATGGTACTGGAGGATCACTTTTTATTAAGAATTGCTTGCTGTGTTTTCAGATTTGTTTTCATACAGCTTTATCATGGTATTTAGGCTTCCTTCCACTTCACACAGACACTTGGTGGTCTGGGGATAATGCCACTAAGAAGTAGAAGGGGGAAAGGTGGTCAGACTTTTCAGGAGACCTGAAGTTCCAAGAACTCAAGTCTCTAGAACCACTGCTCAAGCACCTCTTAACATCTGTATCACTGGTTTCTAATCCCATTTTTTTTAGATGAAGATGCAGCTTCAGTATTTGCCCACATAACTCAG
>NW_026592119.1:0-20655 GCF_907164565.1 Psammomys obesus | reverse complement strand
TCAATTCCCAGCAGCTACACGATGGCTAACAGCCATGTGTAACTCTTAGGTATCTGACACTCTTATGGCACTGCACATACGTGGTACATAGACACACTCAGGGTAAAATCTCCACACACAGAATGTTTTTGTTTGTTTGTTTTTGTCTCATTTTTCGAGACAGAGTTTTCTGTGCAGCCTTGCTCTCCTGGACTTACTTTGTACACCAGGCTGGCCTCAAACTAAAGATTGGCCTGCCTCTGCCTCCCGGAGTGGTGGGATTACAGGCATGTGCCACCACAGCCAGCTAGACATAATTGTTTTTAAAAAGGAAAATACTGCTTTACAAGAAATTAAGTAACAAGGCTGATGTGGTGCACTTTATGGTACATGGAGATCTCCACAAGAAGGTCGCTGCAAAGTTGTGGATGTGATAGGCGTCTAATCACTCAGTCTAATCACTGAGTCATGAGTAGAGGGACCAGTGGATGTGTGAGGTAACCACTGAAGAGCAGACTGGAGGGGAAAAATTAGGGTAATTTATTGTTTACAGGTAGCAAAGAGGTTAGAAGACATAAGGAGAGAAGCATTAGAGATTTGCTACATATGTGGTGCCAAAATAGACATGTTTTGTTTTAGGATTTTGTTAGTACCATGTAGGAAATGTGGTCATTTACAGTGAGATTTAGAGATTAGTGAACTGCATGATCTTTCGTGATCTTAATATGTTATGGTTTAGAATTGGTGCTCTGCTCTAAATGGTCACAGTAGTCTCCAGGTTCGAGGCTCTTTACTCTTATACTTGTACACAATACAAGATTGGATTTTAAATGCTAGAGCATATGTTGAGGTTTTCTCAAGGATTTATGGCACTGGTACTTTGTCATCGCTGTTACAGTTTCTTCCAGCAAGTCTACCAGTCATGAAAGGAAATCGACTCTGACCCCAACCCAAAGGGAAAGTATACCAGCCAAGTCTCCAGTGCCTGGTGTGGATCCTGTCGTGAGTCACAGCCCATTTGATCCCCATCATAGGAGTAGCGCTGCAGGAGATGTTTATCGAAGCCACCTTCCCACACACTTGGATCCAGCCATGCCCTTTCACAGGGCTTTGGATCCTGGTAAGTTCAATATTTAATGACAATTTACAACAAAGAAATACTATAGCTTTGTGACTGTTCAAGCTATTATGGTACAATGAATAGACTATTGTACAACTCAGTGCGTTTTTGTGACTAGAACACCCCATGTTACCAGCACCCCAAAATAATAAAACTATTAACAAAGCTTAAAGAACTAAAATCAGTAAGTGTCTGAAAAACTTTCTTCGTGATTGCAGTTGGGAAGTCTGATTGAAAAAGTGGGTTAAAGTGAAGGTCAGTGCCTTTTCTTAAACCATTAACTAAATCTCACCATTATCTTTTTGTTATAAGATAAATTCCCTGGATTTTTTTGCTTTTGTTTTTGTTTTTTTAATGAAGCTAAAGACATGTGATGAGTAGGAGGCAGGTGGAATTCTGTTAGTTCAAGGTAGCCTTGTCTAGGGCTATACCTGTGTTCTTATAGTGGCTTTTACTACCATGTTGTCTCATTAAAAGGCAAAATATCAGGCTAGTAAGGTGGGTTTTAATAAAAGGAACATGCTTGCCACCAACCTACAGAATCCACACAGTGAAAGGGGAGAATGAACAGGTGTCCCCTGACCCCACGCCCACACTGCGGCGTATGTGCACCGCTGAGCATAAACCACTGCACATACAAAGCAAACAAGAATTTTTACTGCAAAGAAGCCCAAAAGTTACCTATTCCTTGGGGAATGTTTTACTTGAAAGCTCTGCTGTTGTCAAATTGTTATTTGAACCTAAACCTGATACAGAGATCACAGACCAACTTGTGCTTCTTCATTCTACTTGAGCTTTTGACTTAGCAGTGTTGTGAAAGCAAAAAGCAGTTGGCAGAAACTTGACTTTCTGGGGCTGGCAATATGTGTTAATACTATTCTATAATGCTGGGTGCAGCAGGGAGCCACAGCCCCTCAACTATGAGTGGAAACAGTTGATGACTACAATGTGCAGTGCTGCTAAGCCTAGGATGTAGTGTAGACATATCAAATGTACTTTCAGCTTCTGGAGCTTGCATTGTTCTGGGCTTTTGGGGGTAGAACCCATTGTAATCTGAAATACTTTTTTCAAGAGAACATCTTCCAGATTGAAATGTGTTTCAGCAGGCAAACTTAACTGACACTTGGAATTCTGGATGAAAGTTAAATTAATAGTCTAGAAAACATAATTGTTCAGTGTCTATCATAAACCTTTATTTAGTAGCATTTTCATCTTGTCCTTTTTCTGTCTGAGCTAGATTTGATAGATAGATAGATAGATAGATAGATAGATAGATAGATAGATAGATTTTATATAAATGTTTTCAAGACAGGGTTTCTTTGAGTAGCCCTGGCTGTCCTGGAACTCAATCTGTAAAGTAGGCTAGCCTTAAAATCAGATATCTACCTGCCCCTGCCTCCTGAATGCTGGGATTAAAGATGTGTACCGCCACGCCTGGCTTATAAATGGCTTTGAGAATAGAGACATTATTTTCTACTTTTACCATACTTCATCACATCCTGAGTTATGTTCTTCAGCAGGGGCTAATAAAACAATAGTTCCTTGATGAAATCCTATTGCTGTAATAAAGTCTTTTTAGAACATGGCCCTAGCCATGTTTGTTTTGTCCATAGCTTCTTCCATGGTATAATAATAGAATTGTAATTTGTTTTTTCAAACACATGCATTACTGAATGGTTATATACAATCATTATTACCTTAGAGAAATTGTTTTCATATATATTCCCACTGTTGTGTTATCAAAAAGGACTTCAATTTTCAACCACAACTCATATAATTCAGGTGAAAACATAATAAAGTTTCGTGGCAATGGCTGAAAGCAAAACGACTTCAGAAATGTTCAGAATATGCTTCCCCTTTCCATTACATCTCTCAAGTATTAGAATAAATTCACTTTACAGAACGTGGTGGCAAATAATCATTTCTTGGGAAAAGTATTTATTGCTGATGGAGCCTTTAATCCCAGCAATCAGGAAGCAGAGGCAGGTGGATCTCTAAGTTTGAAGCTCTCCTGGTCTACAGAGGGAATTCCAGGCCAGCAAGGACTACATAGAGAAATCCTGAGGTGGTGGGAGGGAGGGGTAGAGAAGGAGCTAGACTTCATATCACTAGTGTGTCAAGGACTAAAATTAATCCCTGTAGTTCAGTGGAAGTGGCTTTTGTCCTAGCTCAGCAGGCAGTGTTTCCTCACTCTGTCCGAGGATTACATTTAGCAAAGTAATCTCACACACTCAGTGCCGTTTTTTCTTTCTTTCACTCAGCAGCTGCTGCTTACCTGTTTCAGAGACAGCTTTCACCAACCCCAGGATACCCAAGTCAGTACCAGCTTTATGCAATGGAGAATACAAGACAGACAATCCTAAATGATTACATTACCTCACAGCAGATGCAAGTGAATTTGCGCCCTGATGTCGCCAGGGGACTCTCCCCACGAGAGCAGCCACTGGGTCTCCCTTATCCAGCTACAAGAGGTATGTAGAATTTTTTCACATTTATCAGTAATTAGTGAATACTTGGTAAATAAATGATGGAAAGACATTAAAAAAATAGCTTATACTTTCCTCTGTAGACTTTGGCCCTTGAAAGCAAATAATTTATTGAGATGAGGTGTTACAGTGAATGTCAAAGTAACTAAGTCATATAAAGTGTATTTGTTTGTTTCTCTGTGTAGCGCTGGCTGTCCTGGAACTCACTCTGTAGACCAGGCTGGCCTCAAAGTCAGCGATCCACCTGCCTCTGCCTCCTGAGTGCTGGAATTAAAGAAAGGAGTGTGCTACTGCTGCCTGGCCTGTTTTCTTTAATATGTCTATACCTGAGATTACTTGTGTAGAACTCACTGCTTTCATATTTTGTTTAGATTTAAAGAGGGTCTTAAGAAATAGTGACAATTTTTAAAACTTTTATTTATATTGAATGCAGGTTATTTTGTTATTAGAAGACAAAATAGAAAATCCATGTATACTTCTGGAGTTAGGTGTCAGTTTACAGTAATGCCTAACATAAAGTGTATTTGTCTTTTGGATAGGAATCATTGACCTGACCAATATGCCTCCAACAATTTTAGTGCCTCATGCAGGGGGAACGAGCACTCCCCCAATGGACAGAATCACTTATATTCCTGGTACACAGATTACTTTTCCTCCCAGGCCATACAACGCTGCTTCTTTGTCTCCAGGTAAGATGTGCCAAACTAACATATCTGGCTTGTTCCGGGTGAAAAGGGAACAACTGTTCCAGAAAATAAGTTAGTGGTTTTTCTCTGGAGAACATACATAATAAAATAATGCCCTCTATTTCTCAGACAAAATTGCTAGTCTAACATGCTTTGGTTTTTCTGGTGTAGCCTTCAGAGGCCTTCTGGGCATCTGTCTCCCATTCTGCTTTTCATTAATATATACCTATACTTAGATGCTTAACAAATACCCTAAATGCTTATTTTATGCTCCATGTGCTATCTAAGACTAGCAAGATAAATGTCATAGATCCCACATTTGGAGCTTTGGAAACTTCCGGGCATTTCCAGATGTAACACAGGCTGACAGTTTTGTCTGACGTTGCAGATTCATGTTTTGCAGGTCACCCAACACATCTTGCAGCAGCTGCAAGTGCTGAGAGGGAACGAGAACGAGAAAGGGAGAAGGAACGAGAGCGAGAACGTGAACGTGAACGCGAACGCGAAAGAATCAGTGCTTCCTCTGACCTCTACTTACGAGCAGGTCAGTGAGAGGCTTTGCACCTCTCTCAGAGGACAGATCCTAGGAATTTCCTGTTGGGCATCATGCTTAATTATTGTATGTAGGTGAATAAGAATTGTAAGATGGGCTTCCGGGCATGGTGGCACACACTTTTAATCCCAGTGCTTGGGAGGCAGAGGCAGTTGGATCTTTGTGAGTTCAAGTCCAGCCTGGTCTATAAAGACAGCCGAGGACAGCCAGAGCATATGTTACACAGAGAAACTCTGTCTCAAAAAAAAAAAAAAAAAAAAAAAACACCAAAAGGGGGGGGGGGGGTATTGTAAGATCGAAAGTCAATATATTTGAAATACAAGCAAAAGTGCTATAGAAATTATAAGGACTTTCCATGTTGTCATTCTGATTGGGTTCAAGTAGCATAGGTCTTTAGTTGCTCCTGAAAAATTACAGCTCTTCAAGTTGAAAGAACAGCTCCAGCTCAAAGAGGGAGTGGAAAGTACAACTGGGCAATTTCCATACCCTGCTTATAGTGAAGCACTGCCATTCCGCCCATGTCAGTCATGTGACCAGAAGGGCATTTCCTTTTTTTAAGACAGGGTTTCTCTGTGTAGCCTTGGCTATTCTGGAACTCATTCTACAGACCAGGCTGGCCTCAAACTCAAAGATCCACCTGCCTCTGCCTCCCAAGCACTGGAATTAAAGGTTTGAGCCACCATATCACTGCCTGGCTCAAAAAAGCATCTTTTCTTTCTTTCTTCCTTCCTTCCTCCCCTCCCCTCCCTTCCCTTTTCTTCCTGAGGCAGGGTTTTTCTATGTAGCCTTTGCCGTCCTGGACTGTCTTTGTAAACTAGGCTGACCTTGAACTCACAGCATTATGTCTGCCTCGGCCTCCCAAGCACTGGGATTAAAGGCATGTGCCACTGCGCCCAGCTCAGAAGAGTATTTCTTAAAAGAGTGGCATGGGATGTGCTAACACTCAAAAGTTGGGCATGGGCTGTTCAGTGAAACTGTCTCAGGAACTCTTGTATGTGCCAATGGTGGTGTGAAACAGTCAGACACAGAGGATGGCCAGAAAGTGCTGAGAACACAGAAGCAGAATCAGAGGGAGCTGACAAGAGGAAAAAAAAAAAAAAAAGATCATATGAATATATATATATGATTAACTGAACTGGACCTGCACATGCCTGTAACCCAGTATCTTACTTAGTGCTTTACTGCTGCAATGAGACACCATGACCAAGGCAACTCTTAAAAAGGAAAACATTTAATTTTGGCTGGCGGAAGGTATGGAGGTGTTCAGGCAGACATGCTGGAGAAGGATCTGAGAGTTCTGCATTTGCACCTGGATTGGCAGGCAGCAGGCACAGAGAGTAACACTGGGCCTGGTTTTGAGTTTCTGAAACCTTATACCCATGCCCAGAGGCACACTTCCTCCAACAAGGCCACACCTGTTCCAACAAGAACACCTCTTCTAATAGTGGCAGACCCTATCAGTCTATGGGGGACAATTTAATTCAAACTACTACATCCATCATTCAGGAAGCTGAAACAGGAGGATTGTAATTTGACATCAGCCTGACATTCATAACAAGATCCTGTCTCATATTAAAAAAAAGAGAAGTGTGTGTGTCGTGGCGGGGTGACATTCAGAGTGACACAACATGAAAAATGGCAAGATCGCAATCTGGGAAAACAAGGATAATTTTTATTCTAGACATAGTTTATCTGACAGATATTTGGGCCATCTCTTTTTTTATCTGTATCAATTATTTTTTAAAAAAATAATCAGACCATTTACTAAGGGCCATATTGTAAGAAACACTGATCTGACACTTAAGAACACAGACTGATGTACAACAGTTAAAAGATGTGAAGAGAGGAGTCAGTTGGTTTCTAGATGCCATCCAAAGGGCAGTGTAGGTGTAGGCAAAAGGAAGCAGAGAATAAGAGAAATCACTACTAATCTGACCCTTAAAAAATGCCTGTAATGAATACATTTTGTGGTAATACCATAATACTGAGTCCATGTGGATTATATAAAAACATGAAAAATTAAAGTCAAATTCAAATAATACATAATTTTGGTGGGAGCTAGGGTTTAAAAATTTGTTAATCCCACTGACTTGCAAAGTAACAGGTAAAAACATCAAAATACTATTTTCTTACACTGAATTGATCTTCTCCATGTTGCAGCTGCACACACACTGATATATGATGAATGTCATGTAAATGGGGTCACTCCTATGCATAGAAACATCTAGATACTGATCGATTAGCAGTTCCACTACTACTAGCAATTGGTCTTATAGGCATACTGTTAATTCCCCAAAGTGTATTCAGAAGAAAGGAAATTGTCAGAGAGTCTGGCTGAGGTTGTACTGGCTGTGGGAATAAGTCTGTGCTAAAATGTCTCTTATACATGCAAAGAATGAGGTAGAAACAGAGAAGAAATTGATCAGCAAATTAGAGTTTAAGATTCTCCAAGCTCTGCTATGAGACAGTTAAAGCTAAGTGAGTAAAACTTTGAAGCTGTGGAAGACAAACTTTTGGAGAGGGTTTAGTGAGTATAATATTCCATCTCACAAGAGACAACATGTAATCATGAAATAGAGCAGGGGCAGAGGGTTTAGATGAACTCAGTTGGTAAACTAGTTGCCATACAGTGTAGTGACCTGAGTTTGAGTCCCAAACCATGTAAAAAAAACAAAAAACAAAAAAACAACAACAACAACAAAAAAACACCTGGTTTGGTGCCATGTGCTTGTAATAGCAGAGCAGGAGAGGCTTAGACAGTTGGCTCCTTGGTGCTCACTGGTCAGCCTGCCCACCCAGTTTCCAGATTTCAAGCCACTAAGAGTCTATCTCAGAAACAAGGTGGAAAGTACCTGAGGAATGACAGGGATTGACCTCAGGTCATATGCACATGTGTATGCTTATGTACACAACCACAAAGAGGCAAAACAGGGTTAACCATGACTGAGTGCAGAAGCCAAGCTGTAATTTTATTTTCATTGTGACACATGGGATGTTCTGCCAACTTTGATTTGGGTGATCATACTAACCTAAAAATTTCAGCACAGTCTGCAAGATGAGTGTCTGAGATATGTAGCACTTTCTTGTTGGTCCTTCTCTTTCCTTTCTGGATTTGAGATTGAAACTCCCAACAAAATTGGAAATGACCGTAAATGACAGCTGAGATTCTGTTTCAGTTTTGTTGGGTTTTATTGCTTCTTTATTGAGAAAGTTAGAGCCCATTTCTAGGAAGTATAGTATCAAGTTTCTTGTTCTCATTTTTCTATTTGGTAAAACTGGATTAAAATTTTTATAACTTACTGCCTTTATTTCTGTAGCTGCTTCATTTGGGTTATCAGTCTGACTTTTTCTTTTACCTCTTCAGGCTCAGAACAGTCAGGCCGCCCTGGTAGCCACGGATATGTTCGCTCACCTTCCCCTTCAATAAGAACTCAGGAGACCATGTTGCAACAGAGACCCAGTGTTTTCCAGGGAACCAATGGAACAAGTGTAATCACACCTTTGGATCCAACTGCTCAGCTACGAATCATGTCAGTCTTTTGTACTCATAAACATTTTGACCAAAATAAGTCTATATCTTGCATGTTTTAATCTAACATTTACTGATGACTCTGTGTGTGTATGTATGCATGGATGTAAGTGTGTAAGTCTGTGGGAGTCTGTTCTCTACTATGTGGGTCCTGAGACTTGAATTCAGATTGTGAGCCATGGCAGCAAGGCAGCTCAGCCTTTACCTGCTTAGCTATCTTGATTTTTAAACCACCGACTATAATAGTCAAGATTTTCTATTGCTGAACTTTTAAAAAATGTAATTTGTTCTTTCATTTTCTCAACAATGTTCCCCCCGATATTCTCTCCTTAAGTACCTTTATTTTATTTTGTTCACAGGCCACTGCCTGCTGGAGGGCCTTCAATAAGCCAAGGCCTGCCAGCTTCCCGTTACAACACTGCTGCGGATGCCCTGGCTGCTCTCGTGGACGCTGCAGCTTCTGCACCCCAGATGGATGTTTCCAAAACAAAAGAGAGTAAGCATGAAGCTGCCAGGTTAGAAGAAAATTTGAGAAGCAGGTCAGCAACAGTTAGTGAACAGCAGCAGCTAGAGCAGAAAAACCTGGAGGTGGAGAAGAGATCTGTTCAGTGTGTGTGCACTTCTTCAGCCCTTCCAAGTGGCAAGCCCCAGCCTCATGCCTCAGTAGTGTATTCTGAGGCTGGGAAAGATAAAGGGCCTCCTCCAAAATCCAGATATGAGGAAGAGCTAAGGACCCGAGGGAAGACTACCATTACTGCAGCTAACTTCATAGACGTGATCATCACCCGGCAAATTGCCTCGGACAAGGATGCGAGGGAACGTGGCTCTCAAAGCTCAGACTCTTCTAGTAGCTGTATGTATCTCCATCTGAGTTTCACAGTGTGGTATCTGAGTAAAGACTTGCTTTATCCTTTACGTTAAGCCGGCCTGGTATGGAACGAACTAATGCTTGACAGAACTATGAGAGAAGTATTGTGGGTGCAAAATGTATCTTCTAATATTCTTATGACTTACACATCCCCCATGTCCTAAGTATAAGCTCATCAATATCTTACCTAGGAAAAAAACACAGAATTATAGTTAGAATTGGCTAGCTGGGAAATAGAGCTTCTGAAGGTATTTAGGCCTAAAAAGTAACAGGAATGTCTTCAAGGTCTGTGCTTCCATTTTTTTCTCTCAGGAATTGTTTAGTAGGTTCACTGATCTCCCAAGGCCTCTCCTGTCAAATATCCCCCCCCCCCCCCCCAGACAGGGTTTTCTCTGTGTAGTCTTGGCTGTCCTGGACTTGATTTGTAGACCAGGCTGGCCCTGAACTCATAAGAGCTCCACCTGCCTCTGCCTCCCTGAGTGCTGGGATTACAGGCATGCGCCACTGTGCCCTCCTTCTGTCCTTTTTCTAAGGTAGTTTCTTGAAAGTGAGCTTATAAGTAGTGACTGGTATTCACTTGATATCATTCTTGAGAATTGGTGTTCCATCCACTTTGGTTAGTGTGTTTTTCTTGCAAGTAAGAATCAAAATACTTTTTAACACAAATACAAAAATGCTTTTTAACATTCCTTAGGGGTGATGAGATAATTCAGCAGGAATAGGCACTTACCAACAATTCTTATGATCTGAATCCCCATAGTGAAAGGAGAGAACTGACCCTGGCACCAATTGACCTTCACGTGTATGCAGTGATGCAGGCCCTCAAGACACAGAAGTAAATATATGAATAAGTGTAATTAAACATTTTTCTTACATACAACCTACATTCTATTCTATATGAAGTTTTAGAGAAAAGTATGCTCAAGCAAGCCGTTAAGAAATACTGGAAGCAGTTTACTCAGTCATTTTTTTGGTATCTCCATTAAGGAAATTAGGTAGAGCACTGGAGTAGCATGCAATTCTAATCTCCAAGAATCCACTTATGTAGTTACAAGTTGTTAACAAAATTTTTAGAGAAAAGTGGGGAGCTTGGTAAGTGTAGAAGAAACACTTCCCTAGACCTGGAAGTAAGAAAGTTTACAACGTAGACTTTCATCATGCAGAAAACTACTAGCTCGGGGAAGGAGAGCAGTGCAGGGCACGTTGGAGGGGAGTCACCGTCACGTACCAGCCTCTGCTTTCATAGTGTTTTCAGCAGTCTGAAAACAGAAAGCCCAAGTTCTTAGACCCCTGCTTCTTACCTTTGAGTGTAGTCATCTTTTCGATCACTAGTCAACATCCTGCATGTTGCACAGGCTAGTGACAACTACTCAGTGTCATTTTCAGTGTAACTCTTGTGAGCTTGCCTCATCCTTCACCTGTACCCTCTAATCTTCAAGAGTGGTATGAATATAATTTGCAATTAAATTGTTTGCTGACAGAATATTGTCAGTTCTTGTCATCCTGTGTTGCTGGTTCATAAGCACTGATGAGCAATACTGAACACAATCCTTTCCAGTCATTTACAATATAGTGGTTTATTTTAGTCATGGTAGTTATTTTAGCATTGATTTTCATGACAGGTGGGAGGTATGTAGAGATCTCATTTGAATAGTAAGAACAGTATGCAGTGGTCAAGTAGTTTGCCTTCTATGCCTGTCTGTGTTGAGCTAAGACCACAGCCTTGATGCAGGCTCTGGTACAGCCTGTAGATGGCCTCTCACAGAAGTTTGTTTAACAAGTTCTACTTGACTCTTCCCAAATCTCAGCTCTGAAGCATGGTAGGTTTGTAGAAAGCTACCTGTGACCTGCATCTACAGAGTCCATCAGTTTTCTAGAGAGCTGTATCTTAGAAGGGTCTATGTGGGCATCCTCTAAATTTGGTTAATACCCTCTTTTTGATGTAACTTCCTTCACATAATTCCTACTGCTCCTATTCAATTTCTCAATGTCATACTTAAGTTATTTGAGAAAATCATTATTTCAATTTTATAAGTAGTAATGGTGTTATGGATAATGAAGCAGCTGTATGGCCTGTTCTGGTTAGATCAGATCATTCACAGAAATGGAATTACTGGAATCAATTAATTGTTGAGATTTGTCCTCCAATTATTAATCTCCTTTGATGAGTGTTACCCCTCGGTTTCTTTTCAAGCTCTCAGGGGCTTATCCCAAGTCTGTTCTTAATTCTGCTTCATCTCATGCTTAAAAAATCATACAGCCTATTGAGATTAGGAGCACAGTCATCTTTAACAGTCTGTTGAGTTTGATTAGGTTTTATTCCTCATATGGAATGCTACTGGACATTTCTTTAGCAGAATCAAAAACCTAAAACATGCAAATAGCTTTGAAGAGCTTGAACTTTTGAAACATTCCATGGATTTATTTTAAAATAAGATTCTTTTCTTAAAGTGTCTTCTCACAGGTATGAAGCACCTAGTGATGCTATTGAGGTGATAAGTCCTGCCAGCTCACCTGTACCACCCCAGGAAAAACCACAGGCCTATCAGCCAGAGATGGTTAAGGCAAATCAAGCAGAAAGTATGTCTGTTTTTGCCACTTACGTGTTTCATGTTTGCATTAACATTTGCTTCTAATTACCTGTCTAGGCCATGGTAAGAATAACTTGTTGTAGGGTGATCTACTTTAGAAACATTTAGAGCTGTACTAACAAAATGTACCTTTTAAACTATTATTGATTACTGTTTTGTTTATAGTTTATTGAAGACAGATCCTGTGGGGCTTGGGGTGTGTATCTAGGTAAATTTAAGTGTTGCACAAGCATAAGGACCTGAGTTTGGGTATCCAGAACCCTCATGAAAAACCAGGCATAGTAACCCTGTAACCCCAGCACAGGAGGAAGAGGTGCAGGGAGCATTAACAGTAGATCCCTACAGTTTACTAGCCAGGCAGTCTTGCTGAATCCAGCAAGACTGGATCAGGTTCACCAGCAGTAGACAACAGCAGAGGAAAGACACTTGGCATCAGTTTCCAGCCTGCACGTACACACACACTAACAAGCATGCGCACATACACACACAAACAGGAAAATGTTGCTCACTTCTCCACTCTAAAGCATGAAAACTAGTAGAATAAACCAATGGGTATTTTTTTGCTTCAGGATATAAATACGTAAGTTATGTGTAGAGGTGCATATTATATCCTTTTCTTACATTTTTTCTGAGTTACACTTAATACTGGATACTGAGTCTGTGGAGGAGGCATTCCTGGGATAATGTATCTCCCTGCTGTTTATCAGATGAGCCCACTCGACAGTATGAAGGACCACTGCATCACTATCGGTCCCAGCAGGACTCACCATCTCCACAGCAGCAGCCACCACTGCCCCCATCTTCGCAGGCAGAGGGAATGGGGCAGGTGCCTAGGACCCATCGACTGATCACCCTTGCTGACCACATCTGTGTAAGCCTTTTTCTACTTCCACTATTATTTTTTTAAGCATGCAAAAAGCATTAAAAAAAAAAAAAAAACCTAAGAAATTCATAGCAAAGATACTTGTTCAGGTTAAGCTAGCATGGGGCACATACCCCACCACTCAGGAGTCTGAGTAGTTTTTTTACTCAGAATGAGATTATCTTTTTTTTTAAAGAATGTTAAGCTAGAAGCCGAGTTTTTTTAGCACTCTCTTGGGGGGTACTGAACAGCTGCAGCACTTTTTCCTCTTCTCATTCACAGCAAATTATCACACAAGATTTTGCTAGAAATCAAGTTTCCTCGCAGCCTCCTACTTCTACATTCCAAACTTCACCATCTGCTTTGGCATCCACACCTGTAAGAACTAAAACATCAAGTCGTTACAGCCCAGAATCCCAGTCTCAGAGCGTTCTACATCCAAGACCAGGTTCTAGAGTCTCTCCAGAGAATCTTGTGGATAAATCCCGGGGAAGGTATGGTTTTGTTTTTACCAAAAATTACATAAAATTTGTATCAATAAGATAATCTGAATATGTTTACAAGTTAGGAGATTTCATTTCTCATAGGAAATATCATCTGTCCTTATTCTCTGGAAAGTGGTAATAGGGGTATGTGTGTTATTTTTCAGGATGTCAACTGTCTGGGCACTTAGCACTGGGTACAATCGGTGCATACACAAAAGTAGTTGGGTAATTTGCAGAGGTTTGAGTATCCTTTCAAAAATTCTTTCTCAGGCTTGGGTAGTCAGTACATGCCTCTATTTCTGGCTACTCAGAGGGCAGAGGCAAGAAAATATGAAGCCTTGCCTGGGGCTAGTCTAGGCTATATAATGAGACACTGTATCAAAAAAAAATCAGTTGCAATAACAGAACAACGAGGCTGTGAACACAGTGCAGTTTCGGCACACTTGCCGCACATAGACAAGGCTTCAGTCTTGATCAACTAGTGCTGCTTGTTAACAATGTTCTGTCTAAAGTTTTTCAAAAAGGAAGCAGGGGTTTTAGTTCAAAGTAGTACACTAAACATCAATTGATGTTAACTTATATTTAAATAGGAAATTAATTCATAAGAATCCTAGAACAAAAATGACTATGGATAAAAGAAAATTTCTAGCAGATACTTTGAATATTCATGGAGGGTGGAGAATAAGTGGAGACCAACGCTCGGGTACAGAGAAATTTGCAAGACATGGCTATCCCTCAAAATGATCCAGGTAGAGCTGATGGCACTGAGGACAGAGGCAAGTAGATGACTGGCCCTGTGTCAGTTGGAAGCTGGCTAGTCTTAAAAGTAGAGAACTACCAGGTGTAGTGAATCCCGGTCATTAGAGACAGGCAGGAATGTGTCTGTACGCTTTAGGCCAGCCTGGTCTACATAGTGAGTTCTAGGGACAGCAAGGGCAATGTGGAGATCCTGCCTCAAACAAAGTTAGAAAACCTCACAGTATACTTCTGTGTATCCTAATGCAGCAAACGGCCAGCTGTTTTCAGCTTCATTCTCACTTTCCCACCCCATCCCTGACCTCTACCCACAAGCCATACTGGGCTATTTTGAAACAGATGCTAGACATAATCATTTTAAAAGGCCTAATGATCTTAAAGATAAAAGTATGCTTATTCTCCTTTTTGCGTGTGTGTATGGGGAGGTTGTCTTTTGAGACAGGGTCTTTTTATATAGCTTTTGCTGTTCTGGAACTGGCTATGTAGACCAGGCTAGCCTCTAATTAGAATCTAGAAACTTGCCTGCCTCTGCCTCCTCAGTTCTTGAGGTAAAGGTGTGTACCACTAAACCAAGCTTATATTTTTCTTTTTTGGAAAAAGAAGAGTGCAGTTATAAAAAAACAGAAGGCTGGCTGTAATCCTCCAAAGCCTGAAGGGGAAGACACTAGAAACCAGGAGTTTCTTTTAGATTAGCCTGAAAAACAACAAAACACAAACACCATGAATACATAAACAAATAAATATATAATAAATGAGGCAGAAAACTGCTCTGTAACAGATCTGGAACAAGAGGGCTTCCAATTGGCTTCTCCACTTATAACCAAATCTGTAAATCTCAGAAGGGTTAATTTATTTCATTACTCTTAGTAAAATCACCTGATTTTATCATTTAAAATGTTTACATAATCCATTTTGCTGTCAGTTCTGGAAATGCAGGTGAGGCTAGAGAAGTGGTTTAGCCCTGGTGCACACCCAGGGCAGTCCTGCGGTGTTAGCACAGAACGTGCTTCATGAGCCCTATGGAAAGGCTGATAACTGGGCAAAGAGGTAGGAAGATATGTGTGCTTATTTTTATATTTAAAGAACACATATAAATGGTTAAAATATAGTATGTAAATGTAAAATATGTAAACTAAAGATTAAACCAAAAAGGACAAAACTTGAAGTTAAATCAGCTTTTCTTGTGTATGTTGATGTATGAAATCATAAAGGTTCATAGATAAACCTCAAAGAAGTAAAAAACTGTCATTTTAAGAACAGGGTAGGATTGACTGGGGAAAGAAACGCCAAATTTATAAATTTTCACATAGCTGTAATAATAAACGTAGATGTGGAATCAGAGGTGGCCCCAAAGTACAACCTCAAAGTATTGTGTTTTCTACCTAGCAGGCCTGGGAAGTCTCCAGAGAGGAGTCACATCCCATCAGAGCCCTATGAGCCCATCTCCCCACCCCAAGGTCCTGCTGTGCATGAGAAGCAGGACAGCATGCTGCTCCTGTCACAAAGGGGAGTGGAGCCTGCAGAGCAAAGGTGAGGACACACACATCTGTGCGCTGGCTCCTGTTAGAGACAGACTGTACCTAAGGCTTGCCTTAAGTCACTGTCTCTTTGGTTTTTATAAAAGGATAAGACTCTGGGAGGAACATTTAAGAGTATTATGAGCTAGTACTACCCAAAACATCACATTTAATAAGTTAGAGAAACTTCATCATTACTCTCAAGTTAATCTTTCTAGGCCTTTTTCAAATTCTTACTTTGGGCAGCAGGTGGCAGTGGTTCAGCCAATATTTCAGAATACTTTATCAAAGTATCTGGACTGCACACAGACTACACTGCCTTGTATATTTTGTTTTGACCTCTGACCCTAACTTTGACCTGAATAACTGACTTCTCTGTACCTTACCAGAGTAGGTAGATTGAGACACACTGAGACACTTAGTCACTAGCATGACATTTGCATTCCTTCAAGACCAGGCTTACAAAGCTTCATTTCCTGCTGTTTCACCATTATGTTATATTCTCTGTTGTCTTGAGTTCTTTTTCTTCAAAGTCATGCTCTTTTCTTGGAATTAACACCTGAGAGGAAAATACATGATTTAATGGTGGCCAAGACTGGTAGGGAGAAGAAAGTCTAGTTTTAAAACAGGTCTAACTCTAGGCTACTGGTGAATTTCTGAGAATTTATTGCACATATTTGTAGGCAACATGATACATGTTATTACCTTCAATGAAATGAGGAAGAAAATCCTACATCCATGTTTTCCCAAATTGAAGTTTTACATACAGGGACCACGTCTTCCTCTTTTTGCCTTTGTTCTTATGTTTTAATGATAAATGTACGACTGGATGGGGTTGACAAGAGGTATGTTCTGTTACCATCTCTGTTAGGGGAAGGTACCAGTGAGATAGGAGATCCTTCGTATTAAAACTTGGTTCCTCTGCTATTTGTCTCAAAATGATTATAATAGTTAGGGCATTCTATATAGATGATGCAGCTATTTTGCGAACTAATGACTGGTTAGGCGTGAGCTTTTGGTAGTCTACAGATAGGTATGGTATTAGTTACAACTGGTTACTTAATGAGAATGTTCCTACAAAGTTAGTTCCTAGCTTATATAACTATTGTTTGCACTGTTAAGCAAAAACAAAAACAAAACCCAGAAGCAACTTGATAAGCTGTTTTTAAGTTTTCCAATTATTACTCTGCCATTTTATCCTTTGAAATTTTTCTATAGATTAGCCAGACATGGTGGCACACACCTTTGATCCCAGCACTGGGGAGGCAGAGGCAGGCAGACCTCTGAGTTCAAGACTATCCTGGTCTACACAGTGAATTCCAGGACCGACAAGGCCATGTAGATCAATTTCATTTTAACACTAATTTTGCTGTTTGATTTTTCACAGCTAAAAAGCATTTGACTACTTCCTAATGAGTTCATGGTCACATCATTTCTCAAGGTTGTAACCAACACATAGTGAGAGGCAGTAGTTTTCTGAGTATCCTGTGCCTGTTGCGTGGGACTGTGACAGACTGAATTCTTTTCCTGACAGGAATGATTCTCGATCACCAGGAAGTATAAGCTACTTGCCTTCATTCTTCACCAAGCTTGAAAGCACATCACCCATGGTTAAATCAAAGAAGCAGGAAATTTTTCGTAAGTTGAACTCCTCTGGTGGAGGTGACTCTGATATGGGTAAGTGGGATTTCTTTCATGAACCCCAAATAAAACATGCATTAGCAATGCTATCTCCGATGTTGCTTTTTTTTATAAATCTTGAGTTTGAAGGTTTTTATGGAGCATCTAGACCTATACAATGTTGGCAAGTTTATGAATAGTTCCTTCGTAAGAAGCAGGAACTTGGATGTTTTCTGAAGCCATTCATCTTCAGGGGAACTAATGCTGGATCCCAGGATGCATTTTTCTTTACATGTGACTAAATTCTCTCTCCATATGTTTTTATTGATTTCTGTCTTATTTTAAAGCCCTACGTTGCCCTACTTCTATTTGAGGCATTTCCAAATGACATTTCTTCAAGTATTTGAAGAGTATCTTCTCCATGAGTCTTGTCTCTAAGTCCTATTCTCATCAATTGTTCTATGTATGATATTATCTCTTTATAAAACTTATCTTTTGAGACTCTTCTGAATAATACAAATTAATGATACAATCTGTCTAAGAGTATCATTATTTTTAGGAACCCAAACAGCTAAGTTACATGATGCTCTACCTAAAAACAGATGTCAAGATATTAGTGAGCTACTCTGAAACTTCTCCCTTGTCGGTTTTGGGAATTACTAGTTATCTGCTGGACAGGGCAATTTTTACTTGCTTCATCCTAGCTGTCTAAACCTACCAGGACCTGACAGGATCTCAAGGGTCAGTGAAATCATGTGGTATACAGATCCAACTATGATAAACTTTTAATGGTTGCAAAAGATTCAGTAACTATTATTGTATACCATACTACATGTAATCATTTTCATTTCATAAATGAGAGAAGAAATTGAATCAGAGAGGTTTAATAACTGATAAAGGTTGCAAAAGTAGTAACAGGGCTGAAACTGAAACCCAGCATTCCAACCTGAATTCTGCTTCTACCGATGCCCTCTCTTAACTGTTCAGTTCTCCAAGGCTGTTTTGTTGGTAATGTCTTGATGAGGCTGTACGGCAGACTCTCTGATTCCTTTGGGCTGATATTCCTGCTCTCATTAGATTGTTGCTGTACTGTTATTTGCGTGTTCTCTGCTCTCAGCCAGTCTTACTAATAATTTACTGATGATAGAGAATCTAGAGAGACCTGTTTCTGATATGACTTGCTATTCTCCTGACCATCACAAAAGAAATCCTGTGCTCTAAAGCTGAACTGCCAGGCAGGTGTGTAATCACACTTCTACTACTCATCATGAGTATTCATGGACTGCTAGTCTCTACTGAATGATAAAGAACAAAAGGAGGAGCCCAGCATCACTCATTGTGAACTTCTCCTGTCTCTAAATTACGTGTTTTTCTTCCTTTTCTTCATTTTAGGGCAGCAAATAATAGATTTACTGTGGAAAAATAGGCAATAACTCCAGAGTGGAAGGGGTTTCAAGATAGGAACGCCCTGGATTCTCTTTAAGTGGCAACAAATTGTAGAATGCTGACCGGGACTGTCAGACGTATACAGAATGACCAAGCCACCCATCCCATCATTAAAAAATACTAGCATTTCAGGCTTTTGATATCCAGTCTTTAGCAGTTTCATCCATTTATAGTTCTTCGAAAATCACCACCAACAACAAAAAAATAAACTGGTGCTCTCATGTACACACACTCTTCTCTCAGAGATGACCTTTCCTAGCATACAGACACAAGGCAAGGGACAGCAGGTTGTTGGAGACCTGGTGTTGTCTTGCCTGACCAGTGGGGAGGAAATTCTTAACAGAGAATGCTGTGAGTTCATAAAGCCTACTTGACAGGTTTTCCTTTAATAGTATTTCCACACTGTCCTCAGCAACAGCTCTGGCGATTCAGCAGGCATTTCCTAACCAAGGGCTGTGTCAATGGGTGGTCTCACAAGTTTGTGTTAAAGAGTGTGGGGTTATTTTTCATTTTTTATTTTATGTGTATGAGTGTTTTTGCCTGTATATGTTTATGTATCTTATGTGCAATGCCTACAAGGGCCAGAAGAGAACGTTGTACCCCTTGGAACTGGAGATACAGCTGTCATTTGAATGCTGGGAATCAAAACCAGGTCTTCTGGAAGAGCACTTCGTACTCTTAATCACTGAGGCATGTCTCCAGCCTTAAGCTGGGATTTATTATTATTTTTTTTTTATTGTAAGAACTACACAAAAAGGAATTTATATTAAAGAAACAGTGGTTCTAGGGTTCAGTCCTCACTGGGAAATGGAACTGAAAAGCCAGAAGCCACCTGATCACTTTTACTGTTGCCTTCACAGCTATGTCAGTGTGTCCCCTCCCTTTTGCAGAGTTCGTTCTGTTACCTCAGTTACAGTCTTTTGGGGTATTTCTAATCTCCTCAATTCAGCCTGACCCTTGGTGGTTTTTTTTTCCAGGGCTCTTAGTGCCATTTCCCTTACACCCTGTAACTTTAGGGCATTTAAAACTGAATTTTATACTGAAAACTCTTGAATTTGTGTCCAAAGTCCATTCCTTCCCCCCCCCCCCCCCCCGGAGTGCATTACTGGATCTTTAATAAAACTGAACATCCACTTTACTCCCTACACAAAGTTCCTGCTCCTTTATAACTAGTTAACTTCAATCCACTCCTTTCTTGGCCTACTCTATTTAATCAGCTCTCAGAAACAACTGTCATATCTCCTTTAAGACAAGGAGGCCTCAAACTGCATCATGACTATCTGAGCACTTACTATATAATTTTTAAGGGTCCAAGAATGTAGAAAATAGGAGTTCTAGGACAGCCAGGGCAACACAGACCCTGTATGGATATGGGTGTGTGTATTAGCATTCTTACTAAGTTACCAGGTCATTCTGATTTACATATGAAAGCAGCACACTTAACTGTAAGCTGTGGAAGGGTTACCATCATTGTTTGAACTATATGAAATTATATTCATCTGACTGGTATGTACGGGTGGCTTTTTGAAAGGTCTCTAATTCTGACACAGAGGTCCCCTTGCTTCTGCCTCTGTCTCCCGAGGGCTGGGCTAACGTGCTACCACACCCACTCGCACTGGCTCATCTTTTACTGCTTTTTACTCTCTTATGGCTCAAGTCAGTAATGGTTCACTATGTAGGTTCTACAGACTTTGTGTTCTCTCAGGCTGGCTTTGCCCACTATGTTGCCTATCTTTGAAAGTCATTGCCTATATTCACTATTCTACAGTCCTTCCTGCTGTTTGGGGGTTTTCCTCCCTCTCCTTCTTACCAGTTTCAAAATGCTCTGATCAAGAATGTTAATTTCCATGCATGTGTTTTTCATAAATGACTCAGCCTTAGACAGAGTCCATCCTCCCATAGTGTATAGGGCTCAGGTATCATGTTTAGGTATCTACTTAGTTCCAAGGTGGTTTTTTTTTTTTTCCTTCCTTTTAACATTCTCAGCAGTAAACAAGTGATAAAATCAACTTTTGTCTCCAGGTCCCTTCCCCTTCTGGCACAAAATGCTTATAGGTGGTTTTCATTTCATCTATTTTTATTCAAGTTGCTAACTATAAATTGTTACCAGGAGTCTTTCTAGCCCAAGGAATGTCCTGAGTGCAAAGTGTTTCCACT